>NC_134510.1:5460000-5706267 GCF_027942865.1 Odontesthes bonariensis
CTATCCAGATTTGAGCAGTCTAAGTAATGTAGTTTCCATACAGGACCCAGTTTATTGTGATCAGAATACCAAAAAAGCAGTAAAATGGCCCTGTTCTGCCTTTTCACAAATCAGAAAAAGGTTTCACAAATCCCAAACAAGGTTTTAATGAATCTATAGCCTCTTTAGAATAATTCCATCCAGATTTGAGCAGTCTAAGTAATGTAGTTTCCATCCAGGACCCAGTTTAGGGTGATCAGAATACCAAAAAAGCAGTGAAATGGCCCTGTTCTGCATTTTCACAAATCAGAAAAAGGTTTCACAAATCCCAAACAAGGTTTTAATGAATCTGTAGCCTCTTTAGAATAATTCCATCCAGATTTGAGCAGTCTAAGTAATGTAGTTTCCATACAGGACCCAGTTTAGGGTGATCAGAATTCCAAAAAAGCAGTAAAATGGCCCTGTTCTGCATTTTCACAAATACCAAACAAGGTTTTAATGAATCTATAGCCTCTTTAGAATAATTCCATCCAGATTTGAGCAGTCTAAGTAATGTAGTTTCCATACAGGACCCAGTTCAGGGTGATCAGAATACCAAAAATGTAGTGAAATGGCCCTCTTCTGCATTTTCACAAATCCGAAAAAGGTTTCACAAATCACAAACAAGGTTTTAATGAATCTACAGCCTCTTTAGAATAATTCTATCCAGATTTGAGCAGTCTAAGTAATGTAGTTTCCATACAGGACCCAGTTCAGGGTGATCAGAATACCAAAAAAGCAGTAAAATGGCCCTGTTCTGCCTTTTCACAAAACAGAAAAATGTTTCACAAATCCCAGACAGAGTTTTAATGAATCTATAGCCTCTTTAGAATAATTCCATCCAGATTTGAGCAGTCTAAGTAATGTAGTTTCCATACAGGACCCAGTTTATTGTGATCAGAATACCAAAAAAGCAGTAAAATGGCCCTGTTCTGCCTTTTCACAAATCAGAAAAAGGTTTCACAAATCCCAAACAAGGTTTTAATGAATCTATAGCCTCTTTAGAATAATTCTATCCAGATTTGAGAAGTCTAAGTAATGTAGTTTCCATACAGGACCCAGTTTAGGGTGATCAGAATACCAAAAATGCAGTGAAATGGCCCTGTTCTGCATTTTCACAAATCAGAAAAATGTTTCACAAATCCCAGACAGAGTTTTAATGAATCTATAGCCTCTTTAGAATAATTCCATCCAGATTTGAGCAGTCTAAGTAATGTAGTTTCCATACAGGACCCAGTTCAGGGTGATCAGAATACCAAAAATGCAGTGAAATGGCCCTGTTCTGCATTTTCACAAATCAGAAAAAGGTTTCACAAATCACAAACAAGGTTTTAATGAATCTACAGCCTCTTTAGAATAATTCTATCCAGATTTGAGCAGTCTAAGTAATGTAGTTTCCATACAGGACCCAGTTTAGGGTGATCAGAATTCCAAAAAAGCAGTAAAATGGCCCTGTTCTGCATTTTCACAAATACCAAACAAGGTTTTAATGAATCTATAGCCTCTTTAGAATAATTCCATCCAGATTTGAGCAGTCTAAGTAATGTAGTTTCCATACAGGACCCAGTTTATTGTGATCAGAATACCAAAAAACCAGTAAAATGGCCCTGTTCTGCCTTTTCACAAATCAGAAAAAGGTTTCAAAAATCACAAACAAGGTTTTAATGAATCTCTAGCCTCTTTAGAATAATTCCATCCAGATTTGAGCAGTCTAAGTAATGTAGTTTCCATACAGGACCCAGTTCAGGGTGATCAGAATACCAAAAAAGCAGTGAAATGGCCCTGTTCTGCATTTTCACAAATCAGAAAAAGGTTTCACAAATCCCAAACAAGGTTTTAATGAATCTATAGCCTCTTTAGAATAATTCCATCAAGATTTGAGCAGTCTAAGTAATGTAGTTTCCATACAGGACCCAATTCAGGGTGATCAGAATACCAAAAATGCAGTGAAATGGCCCTGTTCTGCATTTTCACAAATCAGAAAAATGTTTCACAAATCCCAGACAGAGTTTTAATGAATCTATAGCCTCTTTAGAATAATTCCATCCAGATTTGAGCAGTCTAAGTAATGTAGTTTCCATACAGGACCCAGTTTATTGTGATCAGAATACCAAAAAAGCAGTAAAATGGCCCTGTTCTGCCTTTTCACAAATCAGAAAAATGTTTCACAAATCCCAGACAGAGTTTTAATGAATCTATAGCCTCTTTAGAATAATTCCATCCAGATTTGAGCAGTCTAAGTAATGTAGTTTCCATACAGGACCCAGTTTAGGGTGATCAGAATTCCAAAAAAGCAGTAAAATGGCCCTGTTCTGCCTTTTCACAAATCAGAAAAAGGTTTCACAAATCCCAAACAAGGTTTTAATGAATCTACAGCCTCTTTATAATAATTCCATCCAGATTTGAGCAGTCTAAGTAATGTAGTTTCCATACAGGACCCAGTTTATTGTGATCAGAATACCAAAAAAGCAGTAAAATGGCCCTGTTCTGCCTTTTCACAAATCAGAAAAAGGTTTCACAAATCCCAAACAAGGTTTTAATGAATCTATAGCCTCTTTAGAATAATTCTATCCAGATTTGAGAAGTCTAAGTAATGTAGTTTCCATACAGGACCCAGTTCAGGGTGATCAGAATACCAAAAAAGCAGTGAAATGGCCTTTTCTGCATTTTCACAAATCAGAAAAAGGTTTCACAAATCCCAAACAAGGTTTTAATGAATCTATAGCCTCTTTAGAATAATTCCATCCAGATTTGAGCAGTCTAAGTAATGTAGTTTCCATACAGGACCCAGTTTATTGTGATCAGAATACCAAAAAACCAGTAAAATGGCCCTGTTCTGCCTTTTCACAAATCAGAAAAAGGTTTCAAAAATCACAAACAAGGTTTTAATGAATCTGTAGCCTCTTTAGAATAATTCCATCCAGATTTGAGCAGTCTAAGTAATGTAGTTTCCATACAGGACCCAGTTCAGGGTGATCAGAATACCAAAAAAGCAGTGAAATGGCCTTTTCTGCATTTTCACAAATCAGAAAAAGGTTTCACAAATCCCAAACAAGGTTTTAATGAATCTATAGCCTCTTTAGAATAATTCCATCCAGATTTGAGCAGTCTAAGTAATGTAGTTTCCATACAGGACCCAGTTCAGGGTGATCAGAATACCAAAAAAGCAGTGAAATGGCCCTGTTCTGCATTTTCACAAATCAGAAAAAGGTTTCACAAATCCCAAACAAGGTTTTAATGAATCTATAGCCTCTTTAGAATAATTCCATCCAGATTTGAGCAGTCTAAGTAATGTAGTTTCCATACAGGACCCAGTTCAGGGTGATCAGAATACCAAAAAAGCAGTGAAATGGCCTTTTCTGCATTTTCACAAATCAGAAAAATGTTTCACAAATCCCAGACAGAGTTTTAATGAATCTATAGCCTCTTTAGAATAATTCTATCTAGATTTGAGCAGTCTAACTAATGTAGTTTCCATACAGGACCCAGTTTAGGGTGATCAGAATTCCAAAAAAGCAGTAAAATGGCCCTATTCTGCATTTTCACAAATCAGAAAAAGGTTTCACAAATCACAAACAAGGTTTTAATGAATCTACAGCCTCTTTAGAATAATTCTATCCAGATTTGAGCAGTCTAAGTAATGTAGTTTCCATACAGGACCCAGTTTATTGTGATCAGAATACCAAAAAAGCAGTAAAATGGCCCTGTTCTGCCTTTTCACAAATCAGAAAAAGGTTTCACAAATCCCAAACAAGGTTTTAATGAATCTATAGCCTCTTTAGAATAATTCCATCCAGATTTGAGCAGTCTAAGTAATGTAGTTTCCATCCAGGACCCAGTTTAGGGTGATCAGAATACCAAAAAAGCAGTGAAATGGCCCTGTTCTGCATTTTCACAAATCAGAAAAAGGTTTCACAAATCCCAAACAAGGTTTTAATGAATCTATAGCCTCTTTAGAATAATTCCATCCAGATTTGAGCAGTCTAAGTAATGTAGTTTCCATACAGGACCCAGTTTAGGGTGATCAGAATTCCAAAAAAGCAGTAAAATGGCCCTGTTCTGCATTTTCACAAATACCAAACAAGGTTTTAATGAATCTATAGCCTCTTTAGAATAATTCCATCCAGATTTGAGCAGTCTAAGTAATGTAGTTTCCATACAGGACCCAGTTCAGGGTGATCAGAATACCAAAAATGCAGTGAAATGGCCCTGTTCTGCATTTTCACAAATCAGAAAAATGTTTCACAAATCCCAGACAGAGTTTTAATGAATCTATAGCCTCTTTAGAATAATTCCATCCAGATTTGAGCAGTCTAAGTAATGTAGTTTCCATACAGGACCCAGTTTAGGGTGATCAGAATTCCAAAAAAGCAGTAAAATGGCCCTGTTCTGCCTTTTCACAAATCAGAAAAAGGTTTCACAAATCCCAAACAAGGTTTTAATGAATCTACAGCCTCTTTATAATAATTCCATCCAGATTTGAGCAGTCTAAGTAATGTAGTTTCCATACAGGACCCAGTTTATTGTGATCAGAATACCAAAAAAGCAGTAAAATGGCCCTGTTCTGCCTTTTCACAAATCAGAAAAATGTTTCACAAATCCCAGACAGAGTTTTAATGAATCTATAGCCTCTTTAGAATAATTCCATCCAGATTTGAGCAGTCTAAGTAATGTAGTTTCCATACAGGACCCAGTTCAGGGTGATCAGAATACCAAAAATGCAGTGAAATGGCCCTGTTCTGCTATTTCACAAATCAGAAAAAGGTTTCACAAATCACAAACAAGGTTTTAATGAATCTACAGCCTCTTTAGAATAATTCTATCCAGATTTGAGCAGTCTAAGTAATGTAGTTTCCATACAGGACCCAGTTCAGGGTGATCAGAATACCAAAAAAGCAGTGAAATGGCCTTTTCTGCATTTTCACAAATCAGAAAAAGGTTTCACAAATCCCAAACAAGGTTTTAATGAATCTATAGCCTCTTTAGAATAATTCCATCCAGATTTGAGCAGTCTAAGTAATGTAGTTTCCATACAGGACCCAGTTTATTGTGATCAGAATACCAAAAAACCAGTAAAATGGCCCTGTTCTGCCTTTTCACAAATCAGAAAAAGGTTTCAAAAATCACAAACAAGGTTTTAATGAATCTGTAGCCTCTTTAGAATAATTCCATCCAGATTTGAGCAGTCTAAGTAATGTAGTTTCCATACAGGACCCAGTTCAGGGTGATCAGAATACCAAAAAAGCAGTGAAATGGCCTTTTCTGCATTTTCACAAATCAGAAAAAGGTTTCACAAATCCCAAACAAGGTTTTAATGAATCTATAGCCTCTTTAGAATAATTCCATCCAGATTTGAGCAGTCTAAGTAATGTAGTTTCCATACAGGACCCAGTTCAGGGTGATCAGAATACCAAAAAAGCAGTGAAATGGCCCTGTTCTGCATTTTCACAAATCAGAAAAAGGTTTCACAAATCCCAAACAAGGTTTTAATGAATCTATAGCCTCTTTAGAATAATTCCATCCAGATTTGAGCAGTCTAAGTAATGTAGTTTCCATACAGGACCCAGTTCAGGGTGATCAGAATACCAAAAAACCAGTAAAATGGCCCTGTTCTGCCTTTTCACAAATCAGAAAAAGGTTTCAAAAATCACAAACAAGGTTTTAATGAATCTGTAGCCTCTTTAGAATAATTCCATCCAGATTTGAGCAGTCTAAGTAATGTAGTTTCCATACAGGACCCAGTTCAGGGTGATCAGAATACCAAAAAAGCAGTGAAATGGCCTTTTCTGCATTTTCACAAATCAGAAAAATGTTTCACAAATCCCAGACAGAGTTTTAATGAATCTATAGCCTCTTTAGAATAATTCTATCTAGATTTGAGCAGTCTAACTAATGTAGTTTCCATACAGGACCCAGTTTAGGGTGATCAGAATTCCAAAAAAGCAGTAAAATGGCCCTATTCTGCATTTTCACAAATCAGAAAAAGGTTTCACAAATCACAAACAAGGTTTTAATGAATCTATAGCCTCTTTAGAATAATTCCATCCAGATTTGAGCAGTCTAAGTAATGTAGTTTCCATCCAGGACCCAGTTTAGGGTGATCAGAATACCAAAAAAGCAGTGAAATGGCCCTGTTCTGCATTTTCACAAATCAGAAAAAGGTTTCACAAATCCCAAACAAGGTTTTAATGAATCTGTAGCCTCTTTAGAATAATTCCATCCAGATTTGAGCAGTCTAAGTAATGTAGTTTCCATACAGGACCCAGTTTAGGGTGATCAGAATTCCAAAAAAGCAGTAAAATGGCCCTGTTCTGCATTTTCACAAATACCAAACAAGGTTTTAATGAATCTATAGCCTCTTTAGAATAATTCC
Organism: Odontesthes bonariensis; assembly: GCF_027942865.1. Taxonomy (NCBI): domain Eukaryota; kingdom Metazoa; phylum Chordata; class Actinopteri; order Atheriniformes; family Atherinopsidae; genus Odontesthes; species Odontesthes bonariensis. The sequence goes on from NC_134510.1 coordinate 5,466,392, forward strand.
ATCCAGATTTGAGCAGTCTAAGTAATGTAGTTTCCATACAGGACCCAGTTTATTGTGATCAGAATACCAAAAAACCAGTAAAATGGCCCTGTTCTGCCTTTTCACAAATCAGAAAAAGGTTTCAAAAATCACAAACAAGGTTTTAATGAATCTCTAGCCTCTTTAGAATAATTCCATCCAGATTTGAGCAGTCTAAGTAATGTAGTTTCCATACAGGACCCAGTTCAGGGTGATCAGAATACCAAAAAAGCAGTGAAATGGCCCTGTTCTGCATTTTCACAAATCAGAAAAAGGTTTCACAAATCCCAAACAAGGTTTTAATGAATCTATAGCCTCTTTAGAATAATTCCATCAAGATTTGAGCAGTCTAAGTAATGTAGTTTCCATACAGGACCCAATTCAGGGTGATCAGAATACCAAAAATGCAGTGAAATGGCCCTGTTCTGCATTTTCACAAATCAGAAAAATGTTTCACAAATCCCAGACAGAGTTTTAATGAATCTATAGCCTCTTTAGAATAATTCCATCCAGATTTGAGCAGTCTAAGTAATGTAGTTTCCATACAGGACCCAGTTTATTGTGATCAGAATACCAAAAAAGCAGTAAAATGGCCCTGTTCTGCCTTTTCACAAATCAGAAAAATGTTTCACAAATCCCAGACAGAGTTTTAATGAATCTATAGCCTCTTTAGAATAATTCCATCCAGATTTGAGCAGTCTAAGTAATGTAGTTTCCATACAGGACCCAGTTTAGGGTGATCAGAATTCCAAAAAAGCAGTAAAATGGCCCTGTTCTGCCTTTTCACAAATCAGAAAAAGGTTTCACAAATCCCAAACAAGGTTTTAATGAATCTACAGCCTCTTTATAATAATTCCATCCAGATTTGAGCAGTCTAAGTAATGTAGTTTCCATACAGGACCCAGTTTATTGTGATCAGAATACCAAAAAAGCAGTAAAATGGCCCTGTTCTGCCTTTTCACAAATCAGAAAAAGGTTTCACAAATCCCAAACAAGGTTTTAATGAATCTATAGCCTCTTTAGAATAATTCTATCCAGATTTGAGCAGTCTAAGTAATGTAGTTTCCATACAGGACCCAGTTTAGGGTGATCAGAATACCAAAAATGCAGTGAAATGGCCCTGTTCTGCATTTTCACAAATCAGAAAAATGTTTCACAAATCCCAGACAGAGTTTTAATGAATCTATAGCCTCTTTAGAATAATTCCATCCAGATTTGAGCAGTCTAAGTAATGTAGTTTCCATACAGGACCCAGTTCAGGGTGATCAGAATACCAAAAATGCAGTGAAATGGCCCTGTTCTGCATTTTCACAAATCAGAAAAAGGTTTCACAAATCACAAACAAGGTTTTAATGAATCTACAGCCTCTTTAGAATAATTCTATCCAGATTTGAGCAGTCTAAGTAATGTAGTTTCCATACAGGACCCAGTTCAGGGTGATCAGAATACCAAAAAAGCAGTGAAATGGCCTTTTCTGCATTTTCACAAATCAGAAAAAGGTTTCACAAATCCCAAACAAGGTTTTAATGAATCTATAGCCTCTTTAGAATAATTCCATCCAGATTTGAGCAGTCTAAGTAATGTAGTTTCCATACAGGACCCAGTTTATTGTGATCAGAATACCAAAAAACCAGTAAAATGGCCCTGTTCTGCCTTTTCACAAATCAGAAAAAGGTTTCAAAAATCACAAACAAGGTTTTAATGAATCTGTAGCCTCTTTAGAATAATTCCATCCAGATTTGAGCAGTCTAAGTAATGTAGTTTCCATACAGGACCCAGTTCAGGGTGATCAGAATACCAAAAAAGCAGTGAAATGGCCTTTTCTGCATTTTCACAAATCAGAAAAAGGTTTCACAAATCCCAAACAAGGTTTTAATGAATCTATAGCCTCTTTAGAATAATTCCATCCAGATTTGAGCAGTCTAAGTAATGTAGTTTCCATACAGGACCCAGTTCAGGGTGATCAGAATACCAAAAAAGCAGTGAAATGGCCCTGTTCTGCATTTTCACAAATCAGAAAAAGGTTTCACAAATCCCAAACAAGGTTTTAATGAATCTATAGCCTCTTTAGAATAATTCCATCCAGATTTGAGCAGTCTAAGTAATGTAGTTTCCATACAGGACCCAGTTCAGGGTGATCAGAATACCAAAAAAGCAGTGAAATGGCCTTTTCTGCATTTTCACAAATCAGAAAAATGTTTCACAAATCCCAGACAGAGTTTTAATGAATCTATAGCCTCTTTAGAATAATTCTATCTAGATTTGAGCAGTCTAACTAATGTAGTTTCCATACAGGACCCAGTTTAGGGTGATCAGAATTCCAAAAAAGCAGTAAAATGGCCCTATTCTGCATTTTCACAAATCAGAAAAAGGTTTCACAAATCACAAACAAGGTTTTAATGAATCTACAGCCTCTTTAGAATAATTCTATCCAGATTTGAGCAGTCTAAGTAATGTAGTTTCCATACAGGACCCAGTTTATTGTGATCAGAATACCAAAAAAGCAGTAAAATGGCCCTGTTCTGCCTTTTCACAAATCAGAAAAAGGTTTCACAAATCCCAAACAAGGTTTTAATGAATCTATAGCCTCTTTAGAATAATTCCATCCAGATTTGAGCAGTCTAAGTAATGTAGTTTCCATCCAGGACCCAGTTTAGGGTGATCAGAATACCAAAAAAGCAGTGAAATGGCCCTGTTCTGCATTTTCACAAATCAGAAAAAGGTTTCACAAATCCCAAACAAGGTTTTAATGAATCTGTAGCCTCTTTAGAATAATTCCATCCAGATTTGAGCAGTCTAAGTAATGTAGTTTCCATACAGGACCCAGTTTAGGGTGATCAGAATTCCAAAAAAGCAGTAAAATGGCCCTGTTCTGCATTTTCACAAATACCAAACAAGGTTTTAATGAATCTATAGCCTCTTTAGAATAATTCCATCCAGATTTGAGCAGTCTAAGTAATGTAGTTTCCATACAGGACCCAGTTCAGGGTGATCAGAATACCAAAAATGCAGTGAAATGGCCCTCTTCTGCATTTTCACAAATCCGAAAAAGGTTTCACAAATCACAAACAAGGTTTTAATGAATCTACAGCCTCTTTAGAATAATTCTATCCAGATTTGAGCAGTCTAAGTAATGTAGTTTCCATACAGGACCCAGTTCAGGGTGATCAGAATACCAAAAAAGCAGTAAAATGGCCCTGTTCTGCCTTTTCACAAATCAGAAAAATGTTTCACAAATCCCAGACAGAGTTTTAATGAATCTATAGCCTCTTTAGAATAATTCCATCCAGATTTGAGCAGTCTAAGTAATGTAGTTTCCATACAGGACCCAGTTTATTGTGATCAGAATACCAAAAAAGCAGTAAAATGGCCCTGTTCTGCCTTTTCACAAATCAGAAAAAGGTTTCACAAATCCCAAACAAGGTTTTAATGAATCTATAGCCTCTTTAGAATAATTCTATCCAGATTTGAGAAGTCTAAGTAATGTAGTTTCCATACAGGACCCAGTTTAGGGTGATCAGAATACCAAAAATGCAGTGAAATGGCCCTGTTCTGCATTTTCACAAATCAGAAAAATGTTTCACAAATCCCAGACAGAGTTTTAATGAATCTATAGCCTCTTTAGAATAATTCCATCCAGATTTGAGCAGTCTAAGTAATGTAGTTTCCATACAGGACCCAGTTTAGGGTGATCAGAATACCAAAAAAGCAGTAAAATGGCCCTGTTCTGCCTTTTCACAAATCAGAAAAAGGTTTCACAAATCCCAAACAAGGTTTTAATGAATCTATAGCCTCTTTAGAATAATTCCATCCAGATTTGAGCAGTCTAAGTAATGTAGTTTCCATCCAGGACCCAGTTTAGGGTGATCAGAATACCAAAAAAGCAGTGAAATGGCCCTGTTCTGCATTTTCACAAATCAGAAAAAGGTTTCACAAATCCCAAACAAGGTTTTAATGAATCTATAGCCTCTTTAGAATAATTCTATCCAGATTTGAGCAGTCTAAGTAATGTAGTTTCCATACAGGACCCAGTTTAGGGTGATCAGAATTCCAAAAAAGCAGTAAAATGGCCCTGTTCTGCATTTTCACAAATACCAAACAAGGTTTTAATGAATCTATAGCCTCTTTAGAATAATTCCATCCAGATTTGAGCAGTCTAAGTAATGTAGTTTCCATACAGGACCCAGTTTATTGTGATCAGAATACCAAAAAACCAGTAAAATGGCCCTGTTCTGCCTTTTCACAAATCAGAAAAAGGTTTCAAAAATCACAAACAAGGTTTTAATGAATCTCTAGCCTCTTTAGAATAATTCCATCCAGATTTGAGCAGTCTAAGTAATGTAGTTTCCATACAGGACCCAGTTCAGGGTGATCAGAATACCAAAAAAGCAGTGAAATGGCCCTGTTCTGCATTTTCACAAATCAGAAAAAGGTTTCACAAATCCCAAACAAGGTTTTAATGAATCTATAGCCTCTTTAGAATAATTCCATCAAGATTTGAGCAGTCTAAGTAATGTAGTTTCCATACAGGACCCAGTTCAGGGTGATCAGAATACCAAAAAAGCAGTGAAATGGCCTTTTCTGCATTTTCACAAATCAGAAAAAGGTTTCACAAATCCCAAACAAGGTTTTAATGAATCTATAGCCTCTTTAGAATAATTCCATCCAGATTTGAGCAGTCTAAGTAATGTAGTTTCCATACAGGACCCAGTTTATTGTGATCAGAATACCAAAAAACCAGTAAAATGGCCCTGTTCTGCCTTTTCACAAATCAGAAAAAGGTTTCAAAAATCACAAACAAGGTTTTAATGAATCTGTAGCCTCTTTAGAATAATTCCATCCAGATTTGAGCAGTCTAAGTAATGTAGTTTCCATACAGGACCCAGTTCAGGGTGATCAGAATACCAAAAAAGCAGTGAAATGGCCTTTTCTGCATTTTCACAAATCAGAAAAAGGTTTCACAAATCCCAAACAAGGTTTTAATGAATCTATAGCCTCTTTAGAATAATTCCATCCAGATTTGAGCAGTCTAAGTAATGTAGTTTCCATACAGGACCCAGTTTAGGGTGATCAGAATTCCAAAAAAGCAGTAAAATGGCCCTGTTCTGCCTTTTCACAAATCAGAAAAAGGTTTCACAAATCCCAAACAAGGTTTTAATGAATCTACAGCCTCTTTATAATAATTCCATCCAGATTTGAGCAGTCTAAGTAATGTAGTTTCCATACAGGACCCAGTTTATTGTGATCAGAATACCAAAAAAGCAGTAAAATGGCCCTGTTCTGCCTTTTCACAAATCAGAAAAAGGTTTCACAAATCCCAAACAAGGTTTTAATGAATCTATAGCCTCTTTAGAATAATTCCATCCAGATTTGAGCAGTCTAAGTAATGTAGTTTCCATACAGGACCCAGTTCAGGGTGATCAGAATACCAAAAAAGCAGTGAAATGGCCCTGTTCTGCATTTTCACAAATCAGAAAAAGGTTTCACAAATCCCAAACAAGGTTTTAATGAATCTATAGCCTCTTTATAATAATTCCATCCAGATTTGAGTAGTCTAAGTAATGTAGTTTCCATACAGGACCCAGTTTATTGTGATCAGAATTCCAAAAAAATTATTAAAATGGCCCTGTTCTGCCTTTTCACAAATCAGAAAAAGGTTTCACAAATCCCAAACAAGGTTTTAATGAATCTATAGCCTCTTTAGAATAATTCTATCCAGATTTGAGAAGTCTAAGTAATGTAGTTTCCATACAGGACCCAGTTTAGGGTGATCAGAATACCAAAAATGCAGTGAAATGGCCCTGTTCTGCATTTTCACAAATCAGAAAAATGTTTCACAAATCCCAGACAGAGTTTTAATGAATCTATAGCCTCTTTAGAATAATTCCATCCAGATTTGAGCAGTCTAAGTAATGTAGTTTCCATACAGGACCCAGTTCAGGGTGATCAGAATACCAAAAATGCAGTGAAATGGCCCTGTTCTGCATTTTCACAAATCAGAAAAAGGTTTCACAAATCACAAACAAGGTTTTAATGAATCTACAGCCTCTTTAGAATAATTCTATCCAGATTTGAGCAGTCTAAGTAATGTAGTTTCCATACAGGACCCAGTTCAGGGTGATCAGAATACCAAAAAAGCAGTGAAATGGCCTTTTCTGCATTTTCACAAATCAGAAAAAGGTTTCACAAATCCCAAACAAGGTTTTAATGAATCTATAGCCTCTTTAGAATAATTCCATCCAGATTTGAGCAGTCTAAGTAATGTAGTTTCCATACAGGACCCAGTTTATTGTGATCAGAATACCAAAAAACCAGTAAAATGGCCCTGTTCTGCCTTTTCACAAATCAGAAAAAGGTTTCAAAAATCACAAACAAGGTTTTAATGAATCTGTAGCCTCTTTAGAATAATTCCATCCAGATTTGAGCAGTCTAAGTAATGTAGTTTCCATACAGGACCCAGTTCAGGGTGATCAGAATACCAAAAAAGCAGTGAAATGGCCTTTTCTGCATTTTCACAAATCAGAAAAAGGTTTCACAAATCCCAAACAAGGTTTTAATGAATCTATAGCCTCTTTAGAATAATTCCATCCAGATTTGAGCAGTCTAAGTAATGTAGTTTCCATACAGGACCCAGTTCAGGGTGATCAGAATACCAAAAAAGCAGTGAAATGGCCCTGTTCTGCATTTTCACAAATCAGAAAAAGGTTTCACAAATCCCAAACAAGGTTTTAATGAATCTATAGCCTCTTTAGAATAATTCTATCCAGATTTGAGCAGTCTAAGTAATGTAGTTTCCATACAGGACCCAGTTCAGGGTGATCAGAATACCAAAAAAGCAGTGAAATGGCCTTTTCTGCATTTTCACAAATCAGAAAAATGTTTCACAAATCCCAGACAGAGTTTTAATGAATCTATAGCCTCTTTAGAATAATTCTATCTAGATTTGAGCAGTCTAACTAATGTAGTTTCCATACAGGACCCAGTTTAGGGTGATCAGAATTCCAAAAAAGCAGTAAAATGGCCCTATTCTGCATTTTCACAAATCAGAAAAAGGTTTCACAAATCACAAACAAGGTTTTAATGAATCTACAGCCTCTTTAGAATAATTCTATCCAGATTTGAGCAGTCTAAGTAATGTAGTTTCCATACAGGACCCAGTTTATTGTGATCAGAATACCAAAAAAGCAGTAAAATGGCCCTGTTCTGCCTTTTCACAAATCAGAAAAAGGTTTCACAAATCCCAAACAAGGTTTTAATGAATCTATAGCCTCTTTAGAATAATTCCATCCAGATTTGAGCAGTCTAAGTAATGTAGTTTCCATCCAGGACCCAGTTTAGGGTGATCAGAATACCAAAAAAGCAGTGAAATGGCCCTGTTCTGCATTTTCACAAATCAGAAAAAGGTTTCACAAATCCCAAACAAGGTTTTAATGAATCTGTAGCCTCTTTAGAATAATTCCATCCAGATTTGAGCAGTCTAAGTAATGTAGTTTCCATACAGGACCCAGTTTAGGGTGATCAGAATTCCAAAAAAGCAGTAAAATGGCCCTGTTCTGCATTTTCACAAATACCAAACAAGGTTTTAATGAATCTATAGCCTCTTTAGAATAATTCCATCCAGATTTGAGCAGTCTAAGTAATGTAGTTTCCATACAGGACCCAGTTCAGGGTGATCAGAATACCAAAAATGCAGTGAAATGGCCCTCTTCTGCATTTTCACAAATCCGAAAAAGGTTTCACAAATCACAAACAAGGTTTTAATGAATCTACAGCCTCTTTAGAATAATTCTATCCAGATTTGAGCAGTCTAAGTAATGTAGTTTCCATACAGGACCCAGTTCAGGGTGATCAGAATACCAAAAAAGCAGTAAAATGGCCCTGTTCTGCCTTTTCACAAATCAGAAAAATGTTTCACAAATCCCAGACAGAGTTTTAATGAATCTATAGCCTCTTTAGAATAATTCCATCCAGATTTGAGCAGTCTAAGTAATGTAGTTTCCATACAGGACCCAGTTTATTGTGATCAGAATACCAAAAAAGCAGTAAAATGGCCCTGTTCTGCCTTTTCACAAATCAGAAAAAGGTTTCACAAATCCCAAACAAGGTTTTAATGAATCTATAGCCTCTTTAGAATAATTCTATCCAGATTTGAGAAGTCTAAGTAATGTAGTTTCCATACAGGACCCAGTTTAGGGTGATCAGAATACCAAAAATGCAGTGAAATGGCCCTGTTCTGCATTTTCACAAATCAGAAAAATGTTTCACAAATCCCAGACAGAGTTTTAATGAATCTATAGCCTCTTTAGAATAATTCCATCCAGATTTGAGCAGTCTAAGTAATGTAGTTTCCATACAGGACCCAGTTTAGGGTGATCAGAATACCAAAAAAGCAGTAAAATGGCCCTGTTCTGCCTTTTCACAAATCAGAAAAAGGTTTCACAAATCCCAAACAAGGTTTTAATGAATCTATAGCCTCTTTAGAATAATTCCATCCAGATTTGAGCAGTCTAAGTAATGGAGTTTCCATCCAGGACCCAGTTTAGGGTGATCAGAATACCAAAAAAGCAGTGAAATGGCCCTGTTCTGCATTTTCACAAATCAGAAAAAGGTTTCACAAATCCCAAACAAGGTTTTAATGAATCTATAGCCTCTTTAGAATAATTCTATCCAGATTTGAGCAGTCTAAGTAATGTAGTTTCCATACAGGACCCAGTTTAGGGTGATCAGAATACCAAAAAAGCAGTAAAATGGCCCTGTTCTGCCTTTTCACAAATCAGAAAAAGGTTTCAAAAATCACAAACAAGGTTTTAATGAATCTGTAGCCTCTTTAGAATAATTCCATCCAGATTTGAGCAGTCTAAGTAATGTAGTTTCCATACAGGACCCAGTTCAGGGTGATCAGAATACCAAAAAAGCAGTGAAATGGCCTTTTCTGCATTTTCACAAATCAGAAAAATGTTTCACAAATCCCAGACAGAGTTTTAATGAATCTATAGCCTCTTTAGAATAATTCTATCTAGATTTGAGCAGTCTAACTAATGTAGTTTCCATACAGGACCCAGTTTAGGGTGATCAGAATTCCAAAAAAGCAGTAAAATGGCCCTATTCTGCATTTTCACAAATCAGAAAAAGGTTTCACAAATCACAAACAAGGTTTTAATGAATCTACAGCCTCTTTAGAATAATTCTATCCAGATTTGAGCAGTCTAAGTAATGTAGTTTCCATACAGGACCCAGTTTATTGTGATCAGAATACCAAAAAAGCAGTAAAATGGCCCTGTTCTGCCTTTTCACAAATCAGAAAAAGGTTTCACAAATCCCAAACAAGGTTTTAATGAATCTATAGCCTCTTTAGAATAATTCCATCCAGATTTGAGCAGTCTAAGTAATGTAGTTTCCATACAGGACCCAGTTTATTGTGATCAGAATACCAAAAAAGCAGTGAAATGGCCCTGTTCTGCATTTTCACAAATCAGAAAAAGGTTTCACAAATCCCAAACAAGGTTTTAATGAATCTATAGCCTCTTTAGAATAATTCCATCCAGATTTGAGCAGTCTAAGTAATGTAGTTTCCATCCAGGACCCAGTTTAGGGTGATCAGAATACCAAAAAAGCAGTGAAATGGCCCTGTTCTGCATTTTCACAAATCAGAAAAAGGTTTCACAAATCCCAAACAAGGTTTTAATGAATCTGTAGCCCCTTTAGAATAATTCCATCCAGATTTGAGCAGTCTAAGTAATGTAGTTTCCATACAGGACCCAGTTTAGGGTGATCAGAATTCCAAAAAAGCAGTAAAATGGCCCTGTTCTGCATTTTCACAAATACCAAACAAGGTTTTAATGAATCTATAGCCTCTTTAGAATAATTCCATCCAGATTTGAGCAGTCTAAGTAATGTAGTTTCCATACAGGACCCAGTTCAGGGTGATCAGAATACCAAAAATGCAGTGAAATGGCCCTCTTCTGCATTTTCACAAATCCGAAAAAGGTTTCACAAATCACAAACAAGGTTTTAATGAATCTACAGCCTCTTTAGAATAATTCTATCCAGATTTGAGCAGTCTAAGTAATGTAGTTTCCATACAGGACCCAGTTCAGGGTGATCAGAATACCAAAAAAGCAGTAAAATGGCCCTGTTCTGCCTTTTCACAAATCAGAAAAATGTTTCACAAATCCCAGACAGAGTTTTAATGAATCTATAGCCTCTTTAGAATAATTCCATCCAGATTTGAGCAGTCTAAGTAATGTAGTTTCCATACAGGACCCAGTTTATTGTGATCAGAATACCAAAAAAGCAGTAAAATGGCCCTGTTCTGCCTTTTCACAAATCAGAAAAAGGTTTCACAAATCCCAAACAAGGTTTTAATGAATCTATAGCCTCTTTAGAATAATTCTATCCAGATTTGAGAAGTCTAAGTAATGTAGTTTCCATACAGGACCCAGTTTAGGGTGATCAGAATACCAAAAATGCAGTGAAATGGCCCTGTTCTGCATTTTCACAAATCAGAAAAATGTTTCACAAATCCCAGACAGAGTTTTAATGAATCTATAGCCTCTTTAGAATAATTCCATCCAGATTTGAGCAGTCTAAGTAATGTAGTTTCCATACAAGACCCAGTTTAGGGTGATCAGAATACCAAAAAAGCAGTAAAATGGCCCTGTTCTGCCTTTTCACAAATCAGAAAAAGGTTTCACAAATCCCAAACAAGGTTTTAATGAATCTATAGCCTCTTTAGAATAATTCCATCCAGATTTGAGCAGTCTAAGTAATGTAGTTTCCATCCAGGACCCAGTTTAGGGTGATCAGAATACCAAAAAAGCAGTGAAATGGCCCTGTTCTGCATTTTCACAAATCAGAAAAAGGTTTCACAAATCCCAAACAAGGTTTTAATGAATCTATAGCCTCTTTAGAATAATTCTATCCAGATTTGAGCAGTCTAAGTAATGTAGTTTCCATACAGGACCCAGTTTAGGGTGATCAGAATTCCAAAAAAGCAGTAAAATGGCCCTGTTCTGCATTTTCACAAATACCAAACAAGGTTTTAATGAATCTATAGCCTCTTTAGAATAATTCCATCCAGATTTGAGCAGTCTAAGTAATGTAGTTTCCATACAGGACCCAGTTTATTGTGATCAGAATACCAAAAAACCAGTAAAATGGCCCTGTTCTGCCTTTTCACAAATCAGAAAAAGGTTTCAAAAATCACAAACAAGGTTTTAATGAATCTCTAGCCTCTTTAGAATAATTCCATCCAGATTTGAGCAGTCTAAGTAATGTAGTTTCCATACAGGACCCAGTTCAGGGTGATCAGAATACCAAAAAAGCAGTGAAATGGCCCTGTTCTGCATTTTCACAAATCAGAAAAAGGTTTCACAAATCCCAAACAAGGTTTTAATGAATCTATAGCCTCTTTAGAATAATTCCATCAAGATTTGAGCAGTCTAAGTAATGTAGTTTCCATACAGGACCCAATTCAGGGTGATCAGAATACCAAAAAAGCAGTAAAATGGCCCTGTTCTGCCTTTTCACAAATCAGAAAAAGGTTTCACAAATCCCAAACAAGGTTTTAATGAATCTATAGCCTCTTTAGAATAATTCCATCCAGATTTGAGCAGTCTAAGTAATGTAGTTTCCATCCAGGACCCAGTTTAGGGTGATCAGAATACCAAAAAAGCAGTGAAATGGCCCTGTTCTGCATTTTCACAAATCAGAAAAAGGTTTCACAAATCCCAAACAAGGTTTTAATGAATCTATAGCCTCTTTAGAATAATTCTATCCAGATTTGAGCAGTCTAAGTAATGTAGTTTCCATACAGGACCCAGTTTAGGGTGATCAGAATACCAAAAAAGCAGTAAAATGGCCCTGTTCTGCCTTTTCACAAATCAGAAAAAGGTTTCAAAAATCACAAACAAGGTTTTAATGAATCTGTAGCCTCTTTAGAATAATTCCATCCAGATTTGAGCAGTCTAAGTAATGTAGTTTCCATACAGGACCCAGTTCAGGGTGATCAGAATACCAAAAAAGCAGTGAAATGGCCTTTTCTGCATTTTCACAAATCAGAAAAATGTTTCACAAATCCCAGACAGAGTTTTAATGAATCTATAGCCTCTTTAGAATAATTCTATCTAGATTTGAGCAGTCTAACTAATGTAGTTTCCATACAGGACCCAGTTTAGGGTGATCAGAATTCCAAAAAAGCAGTAAAATGGCCCTATTCTGCATTTTCACAAATCAGAAAAAGGTTTCACAAATCACAAACAAGGTTTTAATGAATCTACAGCCTCTTTAGAATAATTCTATCCAGATTTGAGCAGTCTAAGTAATGTAGTTTCCATACAGGACCCAGTTTATTGTGATCAGAATACCAAAAAAGCAGTAAAATGGCCCTGTTCTGCCTTTTCACAAATCAGAAAAAGGTTTCACAAATCCCAAACAAGGTTTTAATGAATCTATAGCCTCTTTAGAATAATTCCATCCAGATTTGAGCAGTCTAAGTAATGTAGTTTCCATACAGGACCCAGTTTATTGTGATCAGAATACCAAAAAAGCAGTGAAATGGCCCTGTTCTGCATTTTCACAAATCAGAAAAAGGTTTCACAAATCCCAAACAAGGTTTTAATGAATCTATAGCCTCTTTAGAATAATTCCATCCAGATTTGAGCAGTCTAAGTAATGTAGTTTCCATCCAGGACCCAGTTTAGGGTGATCAGAATACCAAAAAAGCAGTGAAATGGCCCTGTTCTGCATTTTCACAAATCAGAAAAAGGTTTCACAAATCCCAAACAAGGTTTTAATGAATCTGTAGCCCCTTTAGAATAATTCCATCCAGATTTGAGCAGTCTAAGTAATGTAGTTTCCATACAGGACCCAGTTTAGGGTGATCAGAATTCCAAAAAAGCAGTAAAATGGCCCTGTTCTGCATTTTCACAAATACCAAACAAGGTTTTAATGAATCTATAGCCTCTTTAGAATAATTCCATCCAGATTTGAGCAGTCTAAGTAATGTAGTTTCCATACAGGACCCAGTTCAGGGTGATCAGAATACCAAAAATGCAGTGAAATGGCCCTCTTCTGCATTTTCACAAATCCGAAAAAGGTTTCACAAATCACAAACAAGGTTTTAATGAATCTACAGCCTCTTTAGAATAATTCTATCCAGATTTGAGCAGTCTAAGTAATGTAGTTTCCATACAGGACCCAGTTCAGGGTGATCAGAATACCAAAAAAGCAGTAAAATGGCCCTGTTCTGCCTTTTCACAAATCAGAAAAATGTTTCACAAATCCCAGACAGAGTTTTAATGAATCTATAGCCTCTTTAGAATAATTCCATCCAGATTTGAGCAGTCTAAGTAATGTAGTTTCCATACAAGACCCAGTTTAGGGTGATCAGAATACCAAAAAAGCAGTAAAATGGCCCTGTTCTGCCTTTTCACAAATCAGAAAAAGGTTTCACAAATCCCAAACAAGGTTTTAATGAATCTATAGCCTCTTTAGAATAATTCCATCCAGATTTGAGCAGTCTAAGTAATGTAGTTTCCATCCAGGACCCAGTTTAGGGTGATCAGAATACCAAAAAAGCAGTGAAATGGCCCTGTTCTGCATTTTCACAAATCAGAAAAAGGTTTCACAAATCCCAAACAAGGTTTTAATGAATCTATAGCCTCTTTAGAATAATTCTATCCAGATTTGAGCAGTCTAAGTAATGTAGTTTCCATACAGGACCCAGTTTAGGGTGATCAGAATTCCAAAAAAGCAGTAAAATGGCCCTGTTCTGCATTTTCACAAATACCAAACAAGGTTTTAATGAATCTATAGCCTCTTTAGAATAATTCCATCCAGATTTGAGCAGTCTAAGTAATGTAGTTTCCATACAGGACCCAGTTTATTGTGATCAGAATACCAAAAAACCAGTAAAATGGCCCTGTTCTGCCTTTTCACAAATCAGAAAAAGGTTTCAAAAATCACAAACAAGGTTTTAATGAATCTCTAGCCTCTTTAGAATAATTCCATCCAGATTTGAGCAGTCTAAGTAATGTAGTTTCCATACAGGACCCAGTTCAGGGTGATCAGAATACCAAAAAAGCAGTGAAATGGCCCTGTTCTGCATTTTCACAAATCAGAAAAAGGTTTCACAAATCCCAAACAAGGTTTTAATGAATCTATAGCCTCTTTAGAATAATTCCATCAAGATTTGAGCAGTCTAAGTAATGTAGTTTCCATACAGGACCCAATTCAGGGTGATCAGAATACCAAAAATGCAGTGAAATGGCCCTGTTCTGCATTTTCACAAATCAGAAAAATGTTTCACAAATCCCAGACAGAGTTTTAATGAATCTATAGCCTCTTTAGAATAATTCCATCCAGATTTGAGCAGTCTAAGTAATGTAGTTTCCATACAGGACCCAGTTTATTGTGATCAGAATACCAAAAAAGCAGTAAAATGGCCCTGTTCTGCCTTTTCACAAATCAGAAAAATGTTTCACAAATCCCAGACAGAGTTTTAATGAATCTATAGCCTCTTTAGAATAATTCCATCCAGATTTGAGCAGTCTAAGTAATGTAGTTTCCATACAGGACCCAGTTTAGGGTGATCAGAATTCCAAAAAAGCAGTAAAATGGCCCTGTTCTGCCTTTTCACAAATCAGAAAAAGGTTTCACAAATCCCAAACAAGGTTTTAATGAATCTACAGCCTCTTTATAATAATTCCATCCAGATTTGAGCAGTCTAAGTAATGTAGTTTCCATACAGGACCCAGTTTATTGTGATCAGAATACCAAAAAAGCAGTAAAATGGCCCTGTTCTGCCTTTTCACAAATCAGAAAAAGGTTTCACAAATCCCAAACAAGGTTTTAATGAATCTATAGCCTCTTTAGAATAATTCTATCCAGATTTGAGAAGTCTAAGTAATGTAGTTTCCATACAGGACCCAGTTTAGGGTGATCAGAATACCAAAAATGCAGTGAAATGGCCCTGTTCTGCATTTTCACAAATCAGAAAAATGTTTCACAAATCCCAGACAGAGTTTTAATGAATCTATAGCCTCTTTAGAATAATTCCATCCAGATTTGAGCAGTCTAAGTAATGTAGTTTCCATACAGGACCCAGTTCAGGGTGATCAGAATACCAAAAATGCAGTGAAATGGCCCTGTTCTGCATTTTCACAAATCAGAAAAAGGTTTCACAAATCACAAACAAGGTTTTAATGAATCTACAGCCTCTTTAGAATAATTCTATCCAGATTTGAGCAGTCTAAGTAATGTAGTTTCCATACAGGACCCAGTTCAGGGTGATCAGAATACCAAAAAAGCAGTGAAATGGCCTTTTCTGCATTTTCACAAATCAGAAAAAGGTTTCACAAATCCCAAACAAGGTTTTAATGAATCTATAGCCTCTTTAGAATAATTCCATCCAGATTTGAGCAGTCTAAGTAATGTAGTTTCCATACAGGACCCAGTTTATTGTGATCAGAATACCAAAAAAACAGTAAAATGGCCCTGTTCTGCCTTTTCACAAATCAGAAAAAGGTTTCAAAAATCACAAACAAGGTTTTAATGAATCTGTAGCCTCTTTAGAATAATTCCATCCAGATTTGAGCAGTCTAAGTAATGTAGTTTCCATACAGGACCCAGTTCAGGGTGATCAGAATACCAAAAAAGCAGTGAAATGGCCTTTTCTGCATTTTCACAAATCAGAAAAAGGTTTCACAAATCCCAAACAAGGTTTTAATGAATCTATAGCCTCTTTAGAATAATTCCATCCAGATTTGAGCAGTCTAAGTAATGTAGTTTCCATACAGGACCCAGTTCAGGGTGATCAGAATACCAAAAAACCAGTAAAATGGCCCTGTTCTGCCTTTTCACAAATCAGAAAAAGGTTTCAAAAATCACAAACAAGGTTTTAATGAATCTGTAGCCTCTTTAGAATAATTCCATCCAGATTTGAGCAGTCTAAGTAATGTAGTTTCCATACAGGACCCAGTTCAGGGTGATCAGAATACCAAAAAAGCAGTGAAATGGCCTTTTCTGCATTTTCACAAATCAGAAAAATGTTTCACAAATCCCAGACAGAGTTTTAATGAATCTATAGCCTCTTTAGAATAATTCTATCTAGATTTGAGCAGTCTAACTAATGTAGTTTCCATACAGGACCCAGTTTAGGGTGATCAGAATTCCAAAAAAGCAGTAAAATGGCCCTATTCTGCATTTTCACAAATCAGAAAAAGGTTTCACAAATCACAAACAAGGTTTTAATGAATCTACAGCCTCTTTAGAATAATTCTATCCAGATTTGAGCAGTCTAAGTAATGTAGTTTCCATACAGGACCCAGTTTATTGTGATCAGAATACCAAAAAAGCAGTAAAATGGCCCTGTTCTGCCTTTTCACAAATCAGAAAAAGGTTTCACAAATCCCAAACAAGGTTTTAATGAATCTATAGCCTCTTTAGAATAATTCCATCCAGATTTGAGCAGTCTAAGTAATGTAGTTTCCATACAGGACCCAGTTTAGGGTGATCAGAATACCAAAAAAGCAGTGAAATGGCCCTGTTCTGCATTTTCACAAATCAGAAAAAGGTTTCACAAATCCCAAACAAGGTTTTAATGAATCTATAGCCTCTTTAGAATAATTCCATCCAGATTTGAGCAGTCTAAGTAATGTAGTTTCCATACAGGACCCAGTTTAGGGTGATCAGAATTCCAAAAAAGCAGTAAAATGGCCCTGTTCTGCATTTTCACAAATACCAAACAAGGTTTTAATGAATCTATAGCCTCTTTAGAATAATTCCATCCAGATTTGAGCAGTCTAAGTAATGTAGTTTCCATACAGGACCCAGTTCAGGGTGATCAGAATACCAAAAATGCAGTGAAATGGCCCTCTTCTGCATTTTCACAAATCCGAAAAAGGTTTCACAAATCACAAACAAGGTTTTAATGAATCTACAGCCTCTTTAGAATAATTCCATCCAGATTTGAGCAGTCTAAGTAATGTAGTTTCCATACAGGACCCAGTTCAGGGTGATCAGAATACCAAAAATGCAGTGAAATGGCCCTGTTCTGCATTTTCACAAATCAGAAAAATGTTTCACAAATCCCAGACAGAGTTTTAATGAATCTATAGCCTCTTTAGAATAATTCCATCCAGATTTGAGCAGTCTAAGTAATGTAGTTTCCATACAGGACCCAGTTTAGGGTGATCAGAATTCCAAAAAAGCAGTAAAATGGTCCTGTTCTGCCTTTTCACAAATCAGAAAAAGGTTTCACAAATCCCAAACAAGGTTTTAATGAATCTATAGCCTCTTTATAATAATTCCATCCAGATTTAAGCAGTCTAAGTAATGTAGTTTCCATACAGGACCCAGTTCAGGGTGATCAGAATACCAAAAAAGCAGTAAAATGGCCCTGTTCTGCCTTTTCACAAATCAGAAAAAGGTTTCACAAATCCCAAACAAGGTTTTAATGAATCTCTAGCCTCTTTAGAATAATTCCATCCAGATTTGAGCAGTCTAAGTAATGTAGTTTCCATACAGGACCCAGTTCAGGGTGATCAGAATACCAAAAAAGCAGTGAAATGGCCCTGTTCTGCATTTTCACAAATCAGAAAAAGGTTTCACAAATCCCAAACAAGGTTTTAATGAATCTATAGCCTCTTTAGAATAATTCCATCCAGATTTGAGCAGTCTAAGTAATGTAGTTTCCATACAGGACCCAGTTTAGGGTGATCAGAATTCCAAAAAAGCAGTAAAATGGCCCTGTTCTGCCTTTTCACAAATCAGAAAAAGGTTTCACAAATCCCAAACAAGGTTTTAATGAATCTATAGCCTCTTTATAATAATTCCATCCAGATTTGAGCAGTCTAAGTAATGTAGTTTCCATACAGGACCCAGTTTATTGTGATCAGAATACCAAAAATGCAGTGAAATGGCCCTGTTCTGCATTTTCACAAATCAGAAAAATGTTTCACAAATCCCAGACAGAGTTTTAATGAATCTATAGCCTCTTTAGAATAATTCCATCCAGATTTGAGCAATCTAAGTAATGTAGTTTCCATACAGGACCCAGTTCAGGGTGATCAGAATACCAAAAATGCAGTGAAATGGCCCTGTTCTGCATTTTCACAAATCAGAAAAAGGTTTCACAAATCCCAAACAAGGTTTTAATGAATCTATAGCCTCTTTAGAATAATTCCATCCAGATTTGAGCAGTCTAAGTAATGTAGTTTCCATACAGGACCCAGTTTAGGGTGATCAGAATACCAAAAATGCAGTGAAATGGCCCTGTTCTGCATTTTCACAAATCAGAAAAATGTTTCACAAATCCAAGACAGAGTTTTAATGAATCTATAGCCTCTTTAGAATAATTCCATCCAGATTTGAGCAGTCTAAGTAATGTAGTTTCCATACAGGACCCAGTTTAGGGTGATCAGAATTCCAAAAAAGCAGTAAAATTGCCCTGTTCTGCATTTTCACAAATCCCAAACAAGGTTTTAATGAATCTATAGCCTCTTTAGAATAATTCCATCCAGATTTGAGCAGTCTAAGTAATGTAGTTTCCATACAGGACCCAGTTTATTGTGATCAGAATACCAAAAAAGCAGTAAAATGGCCCTGTTCTGCCTTTTCACAAATCAGAAAAAGGTTTCACAAATCCCAAACAAGGTTTTAATGAATCTATAGCCTCTTTAGAATAATTCCATCCAGATTTGAGCAGTCTAAGTAATGTAGTTTCCATACAGGACCCAGTTTAGGGTGATCAGAATTCCAAAAAAGCAGTGAAATGGCCCTGTTCTGCATTTTCACAAATCAGAAAAAGGTTTCACAAATCCCAAACAAGGTTTTAATGAATCTATAGCCTCTTTAGAATAATTCCATCCAGATTTGAGCAGTCTAAGTAATGTAGTTTCCATACAGGACCCAGTTTATTGTGATCAGAATACCAAAAAAGCAGTGAAATGGCCCTGTTCTGCCTTTTCACAAATCAGAAAAAGGTTTCACAAATCCCAAACAAGGTTTTAATGAATCTATAGCCTCTTTAGAATAATTCCATCCAGATTTGAGCAGTCTAAGTAATGTAGTTTCCATACAGGACCCAGTTCAGGGAGATCAGAATACCAAAAAAGCATTAAAATTCAATTCAATTCAATTCAAAATTCAAATTCAATTCAATTCAATTCAATTCAATTCAAATTCAATTCAAAAATACTTTATTTATCCCAGAGGGAAATTAAATGTTGATGTAGCTCAATTAAATCAAAGAGTTATTATAGATGCTGATGGCTGTGGGCAGGAAAGATTTCCTGTAGCGGTCCGTTTTGCATCCAAACTGAAGAAGCCTTTGACTGAAGAGACTCTGTTTTCTGATAACAGTCTCATGGAGAGGATGTTCAGGGTTGTCCATAATTCTCTTGATTTTATGCAAAATCCTTCTTTGCATTATTGTCTCCAGAGGTTCCACAGTCGTCCCCAGAACAGAACCAGCCTTCTTTATCAGGTTGTTGAGTCTTTTTAGGTTCCTGGTTCTGATGCTGCTGCCCCAACAGATGACGCAAGAGGAAATGACGCTCTCAACAACAGACTTGTAGAAGATCTGCAACATCTTGTTGCAAACCTTGAAGGACCTTAGCTTCCTCAAGAAGTACAGTCTGCTCTGTCCTTTCTTGTAGATTGCTTCACTGTTGTGTCTCCAGTCCAGTCTGTTGTCCACATGAACACCAAGGTATTTATATTCCTCAACCACCTCCACTTCTTCTCCCATGATGGAAACAGGGTTTGATCTGACCTTGTTTCTCCTGAAATCTACAATCATCTCCTTTGTTTTGTTAACATTCAAGATGAGATGATTGTTCCCACACCATGCCACAAAGCGGTCCACCAGCTCTCTGTACTCAGCTTCTTGTCCATCTCTGACACACCCGACAACTGCAGAGTCATCTGAATATTTCTGTAGATGACAGGAGTCTGACTTGTACTGGAAGTCTGAAGTGTACAGAGTGAAAAGGAATGATGAGAGTACAGTCCCCTGTGGTGCTCCTGTGCTGCTGATCACCTGGTTAGACACACAATTCTTCAGTCTGACAAACTGTGGTCTGTTTGTCAGGTAGTCATTAATCCAGGTGATTGTTGAGGCCTCCACCTGAGTCTTCTGGAGTTTCAGACGAAGCAGATCAGGCTGGATTGTGTTAAATGCACTGGAGAAATCAAAGAACATGATCCTCACAGTGCTGCCTGCTTTGTCCAGATGACAGTGGGTTTGTTGAAGCAGGTGTATGAGAGCGTCTTCAACTCCAACTCCATGGCGATAAGCAAACTGCAGGGGGTCCTGATATGTGCTGGTTTGCTTACACAGGTGGGTCAGCAGGAGTCTCTCCAGGACCTTCATGATGTGGGATGTCAGGGCAACAGGTCTGTAGTCATTGATATCTGAAGGGTGAGTTTTCTTTGGTACCGGAACCAGACAGGATGTCTTCCACAACAGTGGTACCTTCTCTTGGGTCAAGCTAAGGTTGAAAAGGTGTTGCAGAATCCCACAGAGCTGCTCTGCACAGGCCTTCAGGACTCGGGGGCTGACACCATCTGGACCTGCAGCCTTGTTCCGGTTCAGTCTCTCCAACTGCCTCTTCACCTGACTTCTAGAAACAGAAAAGTGGGAGGGGGAGGCAAAGGGGACAGCAGCATCTCCTGATTGGGTTGATGACAAACTAGTGGAAGCAGAAGAATCCATGACTGAGGTGGAGGTGGAGATGTTACAGGAAAGCTGTGGGTCAGAGGAGGGTGGGATGTCTCTTTGGCTGGGAACAGGAGGGGAGGATGGTGAGCTTGTTCCTGAACTGAACCTGTTGAAGAATGTGTTCAGCTCATTTGCTCTGTCCAGCCTTCCATCCATCCGATCCTCCCTCTGCTTGAGGCCTGTGATCTTCTTCATTCCTGACCACACATCTCTGATATTGTTCCTCTGCAGTTTACTCTCAAGCTTCTTTCTATACACCTCCTTGCTCTCTCTGATCTTGACTTTGAGCTGCTTCTGTATACTCCTCAGTAACTCCCTGTCTCGCTCCCTAAAGGCTCTTTTTTTCTTGTTCAATAGTTCCTTTAGCTCACTGGTGATCCAGGGTTTGTTATTAGGGAAGCATCTCACTTTTCTGGTGGGGATGGTGTTGTCCACACAGAAGTTTATATAGTCAGTCACACACTCAGTCATGGCGTTAATGTCCTCTCCATGTGGCTTACAAAGAGAAATCCAATCGGTTGCATCAAAACAACCCTGTAAGGCTTCTTCAGCATCATGTGACCACTTTCTAACAGTCCTTTTTGTGACAGGTAGTCTCTGGACAAGGGGTTTATATGCTGAACAGAGAAAAACAAGGTTGTGATCTGATTTTCCCAGGGGAGGTCTTGATTTGGAAATGTATGAATCCTTGACATTTGTGTAAAACAAATCCAATGTCTTGTTTTCTCTGGTAGAGCAGCTGACAAACTGTTGAAAAGTTGGCAGTGTAGCAGAGAGTGAGGCATGATTAAAATCACCAGATATTGCCACAAAAGAATTGGGGTGTTGTGTCTGTATCTGAGCAACAACGGAACTGATGACATCACATGCAGTGTCGGCAACAGCTGAGGGTGGAATGTAAACAGCCACCAAAACAACACTGGTGAACTCTCTTGGCAAATAATATGGACGAAAACTTACTGCCAATAGTTCAATGTCAGGACTGCAGATACGACTCTTCACAGTAACATGTCCTGGGTGACACCATCTGTTGTTGACAAGCACTGCCAATCCACCCCCTTTCCTTTTCCTGCTACTCTTTAAATCTCGATCTGCTCGTACAGTCAGGAAGCCCGGCAGAGAGACGCTGGAGTCGGGTATATGATCCTGTAGCCATGTCTCAGTAAAACACATAATGCTACATTCCCGATATTCTTGCTGAGTCCTTATCAAGGCTAAAAGTTCATCCAACTTGTTAGCTAACGATCTTACATTTCCCATGATGCAGGATGGCAGAGATGGTTTGAACTTCTTCTTTCTTTCTCTCCTCTTTGCTCCTGCTCTGCATCCACGACGTCTCCTTTTCAATTCCAGTGGGATTTCTGGCTTCAGTTGTCGAATTATTTCTGCTTTTCCAATGTTAATCAGCTGCTCCCTGTTGTAAACCACCTTGTTGCTATGGTGATGCATCATGACAATAGAGTAAAATATACAAAAGTATTGGGAAAAATGAATCCAGCTGCACAGCATCCAAGGCAGGAAGGAACAGTTGTCCAAAAAATGCAATTTCTTCCAAGAAATAACAGGAATGAAATTTAGAAAAAAGAAAAATCTCAATGTGAGGTACAGAGCTACTCCAACATGCTGCCACCCTCAGCAGCGCATTCTAGAACATGGCCCTGTTCTGCATTTTCACAAATCAGAAAAAGGTTTCACAAATCCCAAACAAGGTTTTAATGAATCTATAGCCTCTTTAGAATAATTCCATCCAGATTTGAGCAGTCTAAGTAATGTAGTTTCCATACAGGACCCAGTTCAGGGTGATCAGAATACCAAAAAAGCAGTGAAATGGCCCTGTTCTGCATTTTCACAAATCAGAAAAAGGTTTCACAAATCCCAAACAAGGTTTTAATGAATCTATAGCCTCTTTAGAAGAATTCCATCCAGATTTGAGCAGTCTAAGTAATGTAGTTTCCATACAGGACCCAGTTTAGGGTGATCAGAATTCCAAAAAAGCAGTAAAATGGCCCTATTCTGCCTTTTCACAAATCAGAAAAAGGTTTCACAAATCCCAGACAGGGTTTTAATGAATCTATAGCCTCTTTAGAATAATTCTATCTAGATTTGAGCAGTCTAACTAATGTAGTTTCCATACAGGACCCAGTTTAGGGTGATCAGAATTCCAAAAAAGCAGTAAAATGGCCCTATTCTGCATTTTCACAAATCAGAAAAAGGTTTCACAAATCCCAAACAAGGTTTTAATGAATCTATAGCCTCTTTAGAATAATTCTATCCAGATTTGAGCAGTCTAAGTAATGTAGTTTCCATACAGGACCCAGTTTATGGTGATCAGAATAACAAAAAAGCAGTAAAATGGCCCTGTTCTGCCTTTTCACAAATCAGAAAAAGGTTTCACAAATCCAAAACAAGATTTTAATGAATCTACAACCTCTTTAGAATAATTCCATCCAGATTTGATTAGTGTAACTATTGTAGTTTCCATACAGGACCTTGTTTTGCTCGATCAAAATGCAAAAAAAGCAGTGAAATGGCCCTTTATGCCCACCCCTTTAATTCGATAATTGGAGGCTGGCGAATCGGATTCCAACTTCAGCGTCGTTAGGCTAGGAAACTGAGAAACGGTTAGCAAAAGTAAGAAATAATGGTCCAGGTCTCGTTCGGGACTTTTGTGGTGGAAAAATGTTTAACCCACTTTTCCCTAACTCATGGAACGTACCGTAGTCCTACGAAAAACGAATTATTTTGCTGTATGTAGTACGTAGCATACCCCGGTATGTGCCTTACATCAGCTGCTAACGTTATTAGCGGAGTGAGGTTAGCTAAGTTACATACATCGATTGTCTACAATGTGTATACAATTGGATCACTTTCTACCTTTACTTATAATTTCTACATCTAACATATCCAAATATAACATGCCAGTGACAGAATAAATGTATTAAGCATAATATTACACTCACCGTTCTGTATCCGTCGTCTTCTTCCTTGAGGCTACGTTCTACAGCGGTCGCGTTTTGATTGTAAAGGAGTGCTGGCGTGATCTGTGCCTTTTTATTGTCAATAATATTGACCAAAACTTTGCACTATTCTGGAAAAATGAACTATTTGGTCTCGTACAAAATGAACGAAATTTGAATTAAATTTTTTTTAATGATCTACTTATTATTAATATTATTATTATTAATATAAGTTTTATATTCACAAATTTGTAGGAAGAACAGCAAGTTTTCTTGCATTTAGCAATGAGTTTAAACAATATATATGTTCAATTAGATTTTCTAAAAAAAAAACCTAAAGCCTCCAAAACTATTAATGCTTGTTATCTATTTAATGTTTTTATTTAGACCTCTTCCCCCTTACAATAGGATTTAAGCTCGCCCCAATATCTGATATGTATTAATCCTTCTGATCTTTTACTGCTTGTGATCTTTTTCATGCTTTTATTTAGACCTCTTGCCCCTGGCAATATGTTATACGCTCTACTCTATATTTGATATGTATTAATGTAACATGTATTTTTGAAAAAAAACAATAAAAATAAAAATCTTCAGCTACTCCGATTTTTCTGACAGCGTTTTTTCTGACACTTGACTCAAGTATTTCTGAGAAATGACTCAAGTATTTCTGAGACCTGACTCAAGTATTTCTGATACCTGACTAAAATATTTCTGACAGTGTTTTTTCTGAGACCTGACTCCTTTGAGATGTTTTTCTGAGGTTTGATGCAGTTTTATCTGAGGATGACAGAGGTTTTTCTGACGCTGAGGCAGTTTTGTCTGAAGATGACGGATGTTTTTCTGAGTCTGACACCTGAGTCTGAGAATGACAGAGGTTTTTCTGAAGCTGAGGCAGTTTTGTCTGAAGTTGACGTATGTTTTTCTGAGTCTGACACCTGAGTCTGAGAATGACAGGTTTTTCTGAAGCTGAGGCAGTTTTGTCTGAAGATGACGGATGTTTTTCTGAGTCTGACACCTGACATCTGAGGATGTCCTAAAATGGACACCGTACACACTAAATAGTTAGACATTATGATCTTCCGGATCTTTGCTTCAAGAAATTTTCTCTAACTGGACCTCTTTAAATTTTAGTTGAATACCCCTGGTCTAGTGGCTAGGATTCTGCGCTTTCACCGCAGAGGCCTGGGTTTGATTCCCGGTCAGGGAATGAGGGAGCCAGGTTTTGGCACTCTGTGTATTGTAAACCTAAGACAGTTCTGCTGTTGTTTTCCAATGACATGACCAGAATGTCAATTTAATCTAGCCCTGTCACAAATTCAATAGGACGTTGGTATGTAAGGAGTCATCCTATGCGCACCACTTGATTTGAAATAACACTTTACAGCCAGCAGATTTACTACTTCTGTTTAGAGAAGGGCTCGCTTAACTCTTTCCACCAGCTCTAGGACCTTTGTGGCTTTTAAAAACTAAAAGAATGATCAAGTTTTTCTGATACTTTGATGTGTAACACGGTGCTTAATAACAATTTGAGCAGCAAAAAGAAATGCCATTTATCATTAAATGACATGGGCATCCACGAATGGTATGGAAGAAGAGAAATTCAATGGTCTATTGCAGGACAAAATGTTTTAGTCCGCGGACTTGGAGCATTTGGCGATCTGGCAGGTGCTGGCCGTACCGTCTTGGATTGAGTTTGAGGGAGGCCCGTTTTTTGTGTCGTACAGCACTGGGGAATCTAATCTTCCCCACTTGCTTTGTAGAGGAGGAACTTAGAATGCACATGAGATAACAGACCATCACTTTAACTGAAGAGTCATAGCAAAACATGCTTCCTTGGTTGAAGAGTTGCATTAAGCTTGAGACTGTGTTTTCCCTACAAGCCACCCATTGTCTGAGCAGAGGTAGAGATAGCAAGGTACATTTGAAAGCTGGTTATACAAGGAGCATGCATTAGCCAGGAATCGAACCCAGGTCAACTGCTTGACAAGCAGCTATTCTCTCCTCTATACCACCAATGCCCTGACAGACCCTTATTTAGTCATCTATCAATTGTTTTTCTTGCAGGGCTATGACACACTCACTCTTACTCAAGAATCTTTCTATTTCTCCCTGAAATAATCAAATCAAATTTATTTATATAGCACATTTCATGTACAAACAATTCAAAGTGCTTTACATAAAATAAAAGCATTGCAGCAGGGAGTGGAAGAAGCATTAAAATACATAAAAGAATATAAAGAGAAACAAATAAAATAATTTAAATTAATTTAAAAACAAGCAACAGTCTAGATAAGTTAAAAGATAGCGTGCAGATTTCATGCATAGACACATGAGAACAGAAATGTTTTTAACCTGGATTTAAAAATGTCTACATTTGGTGAAAGTTTAATCTCCATTGGCAGTTTGTGCCACTTGTTTGCAGCATAACATTTAAATGCTGCTTCTCCATGTTTAGTCTGGACTCTTGACTGGACCAGCTGACCTGAGTCCTTGGATCTAAGAGCTCTGCCGGGTTTATATTCTCTGAACATATCACAGATGTATTTTGTGCCTAAACCGTTCTGGGATTTGTAAACCATCAGCAGACTTTTAAAATCTATTCTGTGACTGACTGGAAGCCAGTGTAAAGATTTTAAAACTGGTGTGATGTGTTCAGATCTCTTAGTTAAAACTCTAGCAGCAGCATTCTGGATGAGCTGCAGATGTTTAATACTCTTTTTGGGAAGTCCAGTTAAAAGAGCATTACAGTAATCGAGTCTACTGGAGATTCAATTCAATTCAATTCATTTTCATTTATATAGCGCCAAATACAACAAATGTCATCTAAAGGCACTTAGATAATAAAGTGCAATTCAAGCAAATTGTAATTCAATTAATTGTAATCAGAATTATTCATAAAATAATCCAATTCGTTCATATAGAGCCAATTCAAAAACAATTTCCTAGCTAAGGAAACCAACAGATTGCACTGAAACTTTGTTTTCGGTCCAATCTCCCGTCCTGAGCGTGCCTGAGGCGACTGTGGAGAGAAACAACTCCCTTTTGACAGGAAGAAACCTCTGGCAGAACCAGAATCAGGAAGGGTGGCCATCCGCCTCGACCAGCTGGGGTTTGAGAAGACAGAAAGGGGGGGGGGGGTATCTTTTGGAACAGGGAAACACGAGTTAGTCCACAGTAAGACCACAATAATGTTACATATACATAATATCATTTGAGAAATTGAACAGGGGAAAAAGAGAGTAAAGTGAGGAAAGGTGTGACAGAGCTCCCCCAGCAGTCTAGGCCTATAGCAGCTTAACTATGGGATGTTTCAGGATCACCTGAGCCATCCCTAACTATAAGCTTTATCAAAAAGGAAAGTTTTAAGCCTAGTCTTAAAAGTGGAAAGGGTGTCTGCTTTTACTGGCAGCTTATTCCACAAGAGAGGGGCCTGATGACTGATGGCTCTGCCTCCCATTCTACTTTTAGAAACTCTGGGAACCTTAAGTAAACCTGCAGTTTGGGAATGAAGTGCTCTGTTAGGAAAATATCTTACAATAAGATCTTTAAGATATGATGGAGCTCGGTCATTGAGAGCTTTATATGTGAGGAGAAAAATCTTAAATTCTATTCTGAATTTAACAGGGAGCCAATTAGGCCTCAAGGTGAACCCCGTTTTCGTTATTTTGCACTTATAAAAAAAGTTTCGCGTCACAGAATCCTGTACTTTTTTTAAACCGAGATGTTTTCTGAAGAAATATTTTCCGCAGGGCTGAATGACGATTTTGACGTCACAAGACACCACGTGACCGCGCTAGACCAATCACGTAGCCGATTTACGACAACAAACTGGAAAAATGACAACCTGCCTGGTGCTGTCAAATCTAACCTACAGAAAGGAATCTCGCAAAATATCATTTTAAAGTGAACATAAAATAATAATTATCAACGATAATGCTCATTCATGTATTTCTGAATTGAGCCAAATAAATTCTAAATAGTGCTTTATTTACAGCACGAAGCACAATTATGCAAGTGACCTTTCATGTTGTCATTTTGATCAATTAACCCTCCTGTCGCCCTTTGCATTCCGTATACACTCGGGTGTTCTCTCGCACCGGGTCAAACTGACCCACGCTCCGAGGATGAGCAGCAGGAGTTGGCACACGTGGGGCAGTACAGGAGCGCGCAGCCTCCGCATATGTACTTCTCGCAGCCACGGCAGATGTTGTGCGTTTTACTGTCCTTCTTGGAGGGACAGACCTGACACCTCTTCCTCTTACTCGCAGGGATGGGTGGTGGTTTGACAGGGGCCGTGGAAGCACCGGGGGCCTGGACCTGGGCCCGGGCCTGGGTCAGGGCCTGGACCTGGACCTGGACCTGGGTCGAGGCGGAAGGCTCACCCCTCAGCAAAGGGGCAGCAGGGGCAGAACAAGAAGAAGAAGAAGAAGAAGAAGTAGGGCCTAGCCCTCCGGCGCCTCTGTCTCTGCCTCCGGCGGACGCCAGTCGATAGGTTTTCACGAGCGCCGCCGCCGCTTCGGTGCTCGGCAGGCGAACCTTCCGTTCGATGAGCGGAGCGACGAGCGCCTTGCCTAGCTGTTCGAGAAACACCCTCCTCTTGTTGAGCTTGCCGGGCAGCCAGTCGGGGTTGAGCTCTCTCCATATCACAAAGGCGTTGTAGGAGGACACGTCGAGAACGTTGTGGAAGACGGCGAGGGGCCAGCGCGCCGTCATCCTCCTGCAGCTGTAGGTGGAGACGACTTTGTCCAAGTTGTCCACGCCGCCTTTGCTGGAGTTGTAGTCCAGGATGACGGCGGGCTTCTTGTCTGCACGCTGCTGCCGCCGGCCTACGTCATCCGCGGTCCGCGCGTGGAACGTGCTGAGCAGCAGAACGTTCTTGTTTTTCTTGGCCAAGTAGACCAGCACGGTGTTGCGTGTGTAGGCGAATTTGGAGGAGAGGACCCGTCTCTCTCGGAGCGCGAGCAGGGCGGCCGGTAGCTCGGGTTTGTTCTTTCTGATAGTGCCGAGTAAGGTGTTGTTCCTTTCGAGGAGGAGCCGCTGCGCCAGTTCGTAGGAAGTGAAGAAATTGTCACAGGTGATGTTGCCCCCCGTCAGGCCCTCCGTTACTTCGAGCATCACGCTCGTCGCCTGATTCTTCTCTGAGCCTCCTCCTCTTCGTCGTCCCTTCCCTCATTTCCCCCTTCTTCTGCTCTTCCGGCGGCGGCGGTGGCGGTGGCGGTGGCGGTGGCGACGGCAGCATCGTCGGGATTGGGGTTGGGGTTCTTCCCCGTGTAAAGTTGCATTTTCCAAGCGTAGCTTGATCTGGCAACGCAGGCCACCCACGACTTGATCCCATACCTGGCAGGCTTGTTCAGCATATACTGTCGAAAGGAGCAACGGCCTTGGGGGGGTTGAGAGAGAGTGAGATATTACAGAACGGCCTATTTTGTCACTCCACTACCACTGTATCTTTTTTTTTTCTCAGTCCCAACAAAAAGTAACAAACCGGAGGGTTCTGGGACTTTATGGAACATTCTGTTGTTGATCTACGTGTGTGTGTGGTTTATTGCCACTGCATGAAAAGTGGGATTTTCGTCAGTATGCGGCACTGTAGATTGTCGTGAAATTTCAGGTTTACGGCTGTTTACGGCAATTTGCAGGCAATGCAGAAAACTGCCGTGAATTTGCCGGAAATTGACGTGGGCTTGGCTTGGCAGTCATCCCCCTATGACCCCCCTGCTCCTAATTCTAGGGGAGGCTATACAAATGCAAATCAGGGTTGCAGGGGGAGTTATATCCCAGGTGAGATTTTTCTAAAAGGTAAACTCTCTGGTACAAATAGATCAGGCTAAGTATAGCCTAATTATAGACTCTTACATTTTAGCTTGAATTGATTTATTTAATGAAAGTATGCTAGATTAACTACTGTGTATGTCATTAGCAATGGCAAATGTTATGTAAAAAAAGATACACAAAATCAGAATTAGCTTTTTTGGCCAGGTTGGCGTAAACAAACAAGGAATTTGACTCTGGTTAATCTTTGCTCTCAAAGTACAACTCTCAACAACAGACATCCCAAGTTCCAAAAACTCATTTCAGGGAGATGCTCGCTCTCTCCCCCCCCCCCCCCCCCCCCCGTACATACACGCTTAAGGCCAGCAACTTTTCACCAACTGTTTATTCAAACACAAAACAGAACAGTCTTAGTCTTTATATATGTGCATGTCCTTTCAATCTTCCAGCCTGCAGAGAACATCTGTCGTGCTTTCTACTTCTTCAGGTTTTCATTGTATGTACATGCTGCTTGCTTTGCAGACTTGAGCAATTTCCCTGACACTTCAAGGTCACAGCACTCAACATCATAGAATTTATTAATCTTACAGGACATCAGGTTCACAAGAGTTTGGTGAGACATCTGACACCTGAATTCTGTTTTGATGTGACGCACCAAACTGAATGCTCTCTCCACATCACAGTTGGAATTGGGCAGAACCAGCAACAGCTTCATTAGTTGGCAGAGCTCTTTGAATCTGACCTGACCTGTGCTGACTGATTTGACTCTTGATAGCTTCCCCCAGAACTCATCAATTGACAAATTCCTGTAATTTGGAATGACTTTCTCCAAATTGGTTGAGGTATAATCCAGCACCTCCAAGTGTAGTTGTTCCATTGCTTCTGCCGTCACTACATTTGGGAATCTCTCTGCCAAAGTCACAATCTGCTCTGGTGTCACATCATCTTGGCCCTCCGGATTAACAACTGACATATTTGTCAAGACTTGGTCTCTCACTGGGAACTTTTCTTTTACTTTTTGGAAGCTCTTGACATAGAATGATCTTGCATCTTTGAAGAATTTCTTTGTCTTGTCAGAAGGGATTTCTTCCTCGCCTACTAAGTGTCTCCTTGTCAAGAACCCAACAAAAAGGTTTTCATCTGCACAGTGGACTTCAGGGTTGCTCACATCTATCTCCTGCACATTCTGCTCTCTCATCACCTTTGGCACAATGAATCTGCTTCCGATATCATGCAGGAGCTCTTCAACGCTGTCATTTAATTTGAAGAGAATGGGTGCCTTGTTTTGAAAAATCAAATTAAATTTATCAAAAGACTGTGTGGCATTGTGGAGAAAGCAAGTGTAGATTTTCATCATGGGGTCTGTCAGCCTCTTCTCAATATCACGGGACTTCTGATTTTCACTGTGGGATTCAAAGTAAGAACTAAAAGCGGGCCACTGGTTTAGCAGATGGTCCAAGCTTTTCCCCAAAGAAAGCCATCGTGTAGGGCAGTGCTTCTGTACTCTCTGTTGGGCTACATTACAGAACTCCTGAAACTCTTTCAGTTCCTCTCTTCTTTTTGAACTTTTGTCAAAGTAGTAGTAAATGTCAATAATCAATTCTTCGGGTGACATTGACAGCTCTTTTGCAGCAGTTTTGGCACATATGTTAATCAGGTGACTGGGACAGCCAACACTGTATATGTGAGGGGCCTGTGCTTTCACTCTGGACAAGACAGAGTTCTTTTTGCCAATCATGACATTGCAATTGTCACTGCTGAATCCTATGCAGTTGGACCATTCAATGCCCTTCTCTTCCATGGATGATGCAATGCAGTTGAATATATTTTCAGCTTTGGCATCATTGCATACTGGCATATCAATAAATCCAACTGCCACCTTATCCTGTGCTTCACTGTAGTACCTGGCTAAAATAGCACATTCCTTCTCACACATGATGTCATTGCTTTCATCAACCAAAATGCTGTATGGCTTTTTTTCTGTGCGAAGTAGTTTGTACATATCCTCTGAACATTCAGGTTCCAGGGCCAAATTCATTATGGCTGTTGCTTTGGTGGAGGAGCAGGCATAATGTTTAGCTATGTCTGAATCTGGAAACATCTTCCTGAACAACTTGCCAGTGTGCCTACAGACATTGAATGGCACATTGTGTTCGACAACAAATGATGTGAAATACACCTCAGCTGCAGTGACCTTCTTAGTGAGACTTTGCTTTTCTGCAGAAAAGAACTGAGATATATTGGAGCAGCCTTCCCTGCGCTTAGCCTCCCTAATATGGTGCGGTCCCTAAAGAATAAAACAGATAATTAGGCCTATCATTTCTACATATTTTCTTTAATTAATTTACGCTTAATTTATTTTGCCTATTTATCAACATATTAAATTGGGGATTTTATAAAAGGCTAAGACAGGCTGGCTATAGATAGTTATACTGTAGCTGGCTAGTTAGATACACAATTTAGTAACTAAATGTGTATTGATACTTTAAATAAGTCTTTGATACGTTTTGCTTTATTTTATAACAGCATTTAACCTACAGAAATAAAATGCAGATGATGGCGCGTTCAACTTAGCCTACCTCCACGTGCCTTTTACAGTCATTAAGTCCGCCGTGGGCAACACTGAAGTCATTATGGCATACAGTGCACCTCGCCACTGTGTCATCATTATTCACCTTTACCAGACAGGGATATACTTTAGTGTATTCTGCTGTGAAATGCGTCTTATATTTTCGTTTTTTACCCTCTGCCATTTTCCGCAGGATGCACAGTTTTGAGTGGTAGCTTGACTGTCAGTAAATCGAAGCCCTCCCACACCGAACGTTATTGGCTTATTTTGCTGACTAAACCAATCAGCGCGCCCTCTGACCAGCAGTCGCCCTGAACGCTCGTTGAACAGAGCATCGCTTTGGACAGATACGCACAGGTTTCACCTCTCCCCACACCCCTCACTCTCTCTCTCGTGCCTGCGCAGTCGAAACGCGCATGGTGCACGAGTTATTGTATTGCCTGCACGCTCTCACTCGTATTTGGAAAAAAAAAAAAAAAAAAAAAAAAAAAAATTTTTTTTTTTATAAAATCCGGGATATTTTATCCGACTCGCGGGCATCCGTGATTAACTATCAATATCAGGGAGACTCCCGGAACTTCCGGGAGACTTGGGATGTCTGCAACAATAACATAAAAAAGAATAAAACATACAGAACAGTAAGAATAGAATTAAGGCTACACATACGAATAAGACACTATGGGTGGGAATGCAATTGCCTGGAGAGGGAGTGCAGCTGGGAATGTCTGCTTACTTGTTGTCCCTGTCATCTTAGAGCTCAACCACTGTGCATAGTGGTTGACTACAGTGACCTTTTCTTTGGTCTTACTTAAATGCACAGTGGATGTATTAACATCCACAATATTAATGAATGCTTTTGGATTTTCTCTCCCAAACTCCATTTTTGAAATAGCGCCTTCTGTGGTCATAATACTATGAGAGAGTTCATAGTTGCAATGTTCACAGAAGCGCCGAGGTCTTTCCTTCCGTCTTGGGACTTCCATCTTACAACAAACAAGAGTTTCACAGGCACACCTTTTAGACGCGAGCCAGGGCGAGCTTGTCTCGTGAGTCCTTCCGTATAACAATAACCTCGCATGTGATTGGAGGAGCCCGACGAGCCTTCTACTCCTCATCACGTGAGAGGTCATGGCCACGGCTACTTGCACGACTAGCATATACACAAACATTATCGTACCTAGCTAGTTCTCAGACCTTCATCCCCAGTTCCTGTGGTTTTGCTGCCTTGTCTACACGCTAGTAAGGATTTTTGCTACAATGGCTGGACGGCGTCTCGCATTTAGCTCTCCCGCCTCAACTCCTCTGGTTGAACGCGACCAACTTCCAGCCAGTCCGCAGACCGACCACAAGAAACTGTTGGTTGCCATCAGCGGACTGTCTCGTTTGTAGAGTCGGGTTGCTACTGGCATGAACGAGCAGTTCAGTGCTGTTAACTCCAGGTTGCTGTCCAGACGCTAACTCCAAGAAAAGAAGACGGGTGCACAATCCTAAGATTGCGGTAAGAATATGTTTGATGACTGCTAGCTAAGCTAAACGTACTATAAAACCACGCCTTTGTTTGTAGCCCAAGCTAAAAGTAGCCTAGTAGCCTTGCAAAAGAACAACAGAAGCAGTGTAAGTTTCTTTATTAAAGTGTATTTTTTGTCTTGTAATATACAGGAAGCCGTACGCCGAGTTCACAACTCGGAGACCAATACTAGGTGCTGCGATCCGGAGCAAGGGTAACTTGAAATAATATGCTTTCATTCTTCTGTATAAGGAAATGGACACGTTAATAGATACCGATCTTAACTGTATAATTTGTTTTCACATGCTAAACTCTCCTCACAACGAGGCCGTCACTTCTTTTTTGTCCAGATTTACACGATGCTGATAATGACGAAATTGTGTGTAAGTAACTTCTTTTTTTTTTTTTTTTTACTGGTTCCCCTTCCTTGCTTGATGTTACTGTGACTTACGTTTGATTTTCATTAATACCACCCTAATTTAATTTTTTTCCCAGCGGCCTGTAAGACGTCCTTTGAAAGCATACGCCTGAGTTTCCCATATAACCAGCCAGGACTTTCAGAGCAGGCGGAAGCTGCGAAGATTTCAGCTCGGAGTAGGTCGAGAAAAAGAGGGTAAGACTTTTTTGTTGACTATTTTTCAGATGCATTGATAGATGTGTTGTGTCCATACGCAGTGCATAGGACAGTGCTGATTGCCTTTATTTATTTGTTTTTTTACAGCTGTTGGACGCGAGACAGAGTGTGCTAGAAGCGGCCGAGGAGGAACTCTGGAAGTCCGCTACAGTCGACCTGATGTCCGACGAGGAAGACGGCACTGTTGGCGGGGTGTCTGGATGGATAGTTCGTTCTCCCTCCTTCCGTAGCCAGGACCTCTCCGAACTCTGTACTACATTGCAGTCGCTATTGGAGTGGACTCCGAAGTACAGAGCGACCCACCATAAGCGTCTGCAACACGGCCAGCCCTCGCACAGAACGCCGCCTACTGCTCCGAGGCTGCAGAGCGGCAGTTCACACAGTTGTACCCAGGATTTTGGGTACTCTTTTTTTGACTCTTTGTCAGCTACCTATACATGTTGTGTGGGCAGATCTCCTGTGTGTGTGTGTTTTTTTTTAAATAAAGCTCTTTCTTTGCATAAACGTGTTTCTGGTAAATGTTCCTTGCCTCAATAAATTCAATCATGTCGTGTAGTAGCCTACATAAGAGAACAATGATATACAGCATAATAGCATATAAATTAAATAATAAATATATAATAATAATATAATAAATATAATTTATTATTGGGGTTTACATTTGAGCCTGCCTACTGGTAGCTCTACCAACCAATCACGAGTGATTTTACTTGTTTGAAAAGTAGTGGTTTCATCCAATCCTGAGTAAGGACATTCAGCGCCAGGC
Organism: Odontesthes bonariensis; assembly: GCF_027942865.1. NCBI lineage: Eukaryota > Metazoa > Chordata > Actinopteri > Atheriniformes > Atherinopsidae > Odontesthes > Odontesthes bonariensis. The sequence goes on from NC_134510.1 coordinate 5,501,337, forward strand.
GCGCGGTTTCTGCATTCATATGCTAATTAGAGCCGTGAGCATGGTTCGTTCCCGACAATTTGTGGCACCGACAAACGCCACGTTCGCAGCCTGTAAATTGTCGTTAACTGCCGAAAATTAGGGAGATTTTCGGGAGTTTACAGGGACGAAAATCCCACTTTTCATGCAGTGTGCCCCACCACCACCACCACCACCTCTGCCATATCTTTCCCAACAGAAAACTTGGCATGTTGCCAAATAACAAGCCGGAGGGTTCTGGGACTTTCTGGAACTTTTTCTTGTTTTTTTTGTCTCTGCGCATGCGCGCTCATGCACAGAGACAATTTTCTAAGTTTTCGTTGTCCCGCCCATCATTTTTTGCTACCCTTTCTCCTACTAAGGTAGGAGAAATCAAGGAGAAATCGACAGAACAACGGCATTTTTCATTCGTTTTCGTTTTCACGCCCATAATTATTTATAATTATTTGCTACCCTAACGGTGAGTAACATCCTCAAAATCCTGATTCCTTTTGGAAGACATGCAAAGTAATAAAACACTTATAGTATTAACAAGCAGTTAGCTTAACATGCACAAAATGCATTGTTGCTCATGTTGTGGGGGTAGTATGTGTGCAGTGTGGTTGTCGGTGTGATGTTGTGTGTGAGTTTATGCATGAATTGATTTGATTATTGATTTTATTATGTAAAGCACTTTGTGCTGCTTTTTTTTTTATTATGAAAGGTGCTATATAAATAAAGTTTGATTTGAGTTGATTTGATTTGATTAATTAATAACAGCGATGCTGTTTTTAGAAATGGAAGAAAACTGGAGAAAAATTCACAAGTACCTTTCTGAGGGACTATACCCAGAAGGGTATAATAAGTCCCAAAGACAGAACCTCAGAAGGTACACCGAAAAATTCTCACTCAAGGGTGAGTATCTGAAATGCATTCAAATGTAGCTATTGCGGTACATGGATTCATCTGTAATGATTTTATTTTTTTTTAATGAATTTTCACTTCAGATGATGAGGTCTTTTTTGGACAGAAGAGGGCCATCAGAACCAAAGAAGATGCTCCAAAAATTTTCCATGAATTTCACAGTTCACCAATGGGGGGGCATTCTGGAATAATCAAAACCAGAAATGCCATTTGCTCCAGGTTTTACTGGAAAGGAATGAGCTTGGACATTGATAACTGGGTATGTTCTCTCAAGTTTCTTTTCTATTTTTGTTATTTATGTCTTTCAACTTTTATTAAGCTATATAAATGTTAATTATTGAAGGTGCTGGAATGTGACAAGTGCCAGAGGGTTGGAAAACCCTTGGCAACTTCAGAGCCACTACAATGCATTAAGGTAACTCGGTAGACCTGTAGTAACACTCTTATTTAGTATACTGTCATTAAAGTGCCAAACCAACATTTCTCTAACTACTCTTTCTAAGCATTTTTTTGTATTATCTCCTGCTTATATTATTCTTGAATACATTGTCTTCTTAAAATTATCCAGGTTTTGTATCCCCTCTTGTTTATATTGCTTGCTTGTATTTATTATTCGGTTTGATTGTGGTACAACGCTGTAAATTTCCTCAATCTGGAACTGAAAGTAATTTTGTTTTACTTCATAGGTGTCTGCTGTCTGGGAGCTGGTGGGGATAGATTTAACAGGGCCCTTACCCATAACTGGGGACGGGTTTAAATACATCCTCACAGCTACAGACTACTTCTCTAAATGGGTAGAGGCATTTCCGTTGAAGACGAAGACTGCAGCAGAAGTGGGACGCCATATTTGCACAATTGTATATAGACATGGTTGCCCAAAAAGAATTCTGTCAGACCAGGGAAGGGAATTTGTTAATGATGTATGTGCCTGTACAATCCTGAATTTGCAACTTTTTGGGGTTGTGTTTGTTTCTGTTTTTTTTTTTTTAAATTTTTGTAATAATTCCTGTTATTTCAGCTGAATAGAAGCCTCTGCGAGTTGTTAGACATTGAAAGAAGTGTCACTGCAGCCTATCATCCTCAAACAAATGGCCTGGATGAAAAGACCAACCACAACATCAAACGGTAAGTTTATTTATCAGGTTTTTGTAAAGCCCAGAGCTTTTTCGTGAATGTAAATGAAAAATTGTTCTTAATTGACTCGCCTGTTTAAATACAGGTAAAAAAGCAGTTTGTACTCTGCACTGCATGTTGTATGCAGTGGATGATAGGTGTGATACGTGTGGCACTAAATTGTTGGTTTATCTTGCTTAATTTCACATCTTAGAGCCCTCACAAAGCTTGTTAATGAGAGGCAGGACAACTGGGACGTGTTCTTGGAGGCAACACTGCGCTCAAAAGTCCATACAACAACAAAACAAACACCGTTTATGTTGATGTATGGACGAGAGCCAGTTTTTCCCTGCCAGGTTCCTGTTGACATTCCGGTAAGTTAGTTTCTTTGAGTTTCTTTTTTAAAATCTCACACCTGGTTGTTTGGGGTATTTCATCTATGACTTGTGCTCAGCTTATGCTAAATTCATGATATTTTGTGGACATGATTTTTATGGGCTGTGGGATGTTTTGTCAATTTGTCCAACCTATTGAAAAGTGCTTCATTGAGTGGGAGCATGATTAAAACTGTAAAAACATTTCCAGATTGTCAAAATGTTGGAGACAGTCCTTTTGCTGGTTGATCCTCTGGGAAATGAAGTTTCACATGAGAGAAAAGTGCTTCGAAACTGGAGGTAATGCTTAGGTTTAGAAACACATTGGTGATCTTTGTAAGCTTAATCTTCAATTTTACAGATAGACAGAGACTTTATTGATCCCGAAGGAATACAGTCATTTTAAAGTGTTGGTAATGATGACAGTTTTCGTGATATATGATCATCGTGTGTGAATTTGTGGGTTTTTTTTTGTTTTTTTTAACTCTTTTGACAATTAGAAACTACTTGCAGAAGGCAGACTGTCAACACAAGAAAACATGGACAGTCCAAAAAATGCCCCACAACATACAGCAGGATGCCTGGAGCTGTGGCGTTTTGGTGTTGATGGTAAAAAAATAAATTACTATTATAATAGAAAATTTCTAAATTTCTAAAATTACTTTTTCCAACATACTAAAATCCTCTTCCTGTCTATTTGTGTAGAAAATCTCTTAACCTTTTTATTGTCTTTTTCTCTTTTCTTTTATGGGCACCAGACTTGTGTTGACCTAACGTTTTTAGTGTAGACTTAATAAACATCCCAAACAACTTGAAATTTCTTGACCACTAGCATATGAACTGTAATATCATTTTGCAGTTTGCTCAAGAATACATGGAGCATGGGAATGTTGCCATGACGGAGACATTGCCACAAGCTGTTGCACAAGCACGGTTTGATGTAGCTTGTGCACTGCTTCAGTCAAAAGGTGAGTGGTATCGAACACTGATTTAAGTTGACTGTATTTTATTACTATGTACGTTCAGTTCTAAATCTTACAAAATCCATGGGTTACAGGGAAAGCAGATGATTATTGTGTGGTGTGCTCCTATCTGGAAACTGATGCTGATACCAGCATGATCGAAATGGTAAAGTTCATGAAATTTATGCTTTGTAGGGCACAAAACCCACTTGATTATCGCTATGAAAAGATCATGGGTTGGGTTAAACAGATATGCAACCTTTACAGCCATAGTGCTTTGTATTGATTTTCCATTTACATATATTATGATTTTTTTTTTTTTTTTGTAGGTGCAGTGCGATCTCTGCAGTCGGTGGGCACATTTTCAATGTGCCAATTATAAGAAACACTGTGGCACAAAATACATGTGCCCAAAATGTGTTTGCGGGGCTTCCGGCAGTGCAGTGGCCTGAGTTTGGGATCCCACATTGGACGCCCCCCCCCCCCCCCCCCCCCCCCCCCCCCATCCTCTCCCCCCCTCTCTCTGCCCCTCATCTCTTTGTGAAGGAGATAATGTATATATGTAACCATTAAAACCTCTGTTCTAGTTCTCCTTCCTGTCTTGTCATTCGCCATTTGATTTTTGTATTTGGGACACTTCAGGCTTTATTTAGGTGACTCTGCTCCATCATTGTCAAGAATGATTTGAGAAGGGGTAGCATTATTTGACAGGGTCATATTGGACTATCAAAATTTGCTACCCTCTTAAAAATTGATTAGATAATGTTATGAACATACTGCCATTCATCCTACAGTGGCAGTGAGGAGATAAGTTGTCTTACAAGAATGATTTGAGAAGGGGTAGCATTATTTGACAGGGTCATATTGGACTATCAAAATTTGCTACCCTCTTAAAAATTGATTAGATAATGTTATGAACATGCTGCCATTCATCCTACAGTGGCAGTGAGGAGATAAAGTCGTTGTGGCAAGTTTGTGCCACCGTGGGTTCCCAACAGATACACAGACCACTGGGTTCGAGTTAACCTTTTATTTTCAACTCGATTCAGGCTCACGAGGATGTACTCAGTGGACGATCTCAGTTTCTCCACGCTCTGTCTCCTTGCTCCTGTCCTCTCTCCGCCAGGTCATCTCCTGGCTCCCCCCCCCCCCCCCCCGCCCGGACCAGCACGCTACTGATAAAGGGGAGAATGATTAGCTGATGATGTGCAGATGTGCCCATCATCTCCCCTCCCCCTGTCCTCTGAGCCCTTCCCACCTCTCCTCTGCACCTGATGCACCACGCCCCCCTCCACATACCTCCACCGCCCGACTTAGGCCGGGGAGCCGTCTGGCCTAACCTAATCCCCCCTCACCCCCCCCCCCTCCTCGTGGGAGCGGGAAAAGAAGTCGGCCACGACCATCTGCGTCCCCGGCCTATGGACCACCCTGAATTTAAATGGCTGTAAGGCCAGGTACCACCGGGTGATCCGGGCATTCGTGTCCTTCATGCGGTGGAGCCACTGGAGGGGAGCATGGTCCGAACAGAGGGTGAATGGCCGCCCCAACAGGTAGTACCGCAGAGCATCGACCGCCCACCGGATGGCCAGGCACTCCTTCTCCACGGTGCTGTACCTGGCCTCCCTCTCGGACAGTTTCCGGCTGATGTAGAGTACCGGGCGGTCGATGCCCCGCACCTGCTGGGACAGCACGGCCCCCAGCCCTCTGTTCGATGCATCAGTCTGCAGAGTAAACGGGAGAGAGAAATTAGGGGTGTGAAGAAGAGGCTCCCCACAGAGGGTCTGTTTTACTCTCTCAAGCGACACCTGGCACAGATCCGTCCACTGGACCGGATCTGAGGCACCCTTTCGGGTGAGGTCGGTCAAGGGGCTGGTCAGCTCGGCGAAGTTGGGGATAAACCGCTGGTAGTAACCAGCCAGCCCCAAAAACCGCCTCACCTCCTTTTTTGTCTTGGGCCTCGGGCAGGCTGCAATTGCTGCTGTCTTGTCGACCTGAGGACGCACCTGCCCGCCGCCCAAGTGGTACCCCAGATACCGTACCTCCCTCCGTCCAACTGCACACTTCTTCGGGTTGGCCGTGAGCCCCGCCTGCCTCAGTGACTCAAGCACCGCAGCCACCTGCTGCACATGCTCCGCCCAGCTGTTGCTGTGGATGATAACATCATCCAGGTAGGCGGCAGCATATGCAGCATGCGGCCGCAGCACCTGGTCCATGAGGTGTTGGAACGTGGCTGGGGCCCCGAACAACCCGAACGGAAGTGTAACAAATTGGTACAATCCGTACGGAGTGGAGAAGGCCGATTCGTGGTCACCCACTCGCCGTGTGACCACGAAGGGCCCTTGCCACTTGGCGAGTAATTTTGAGCTGGAAGATGGGAGTAATACAAGTGCTTTATCTCCCGGTGAAAATTGTCTCATCCTCTGTTGTACAGCCGCTGTTTCCTGGGCCCGGAGCAAATTCTCGCGTGATAACTGACCCAGTGTGTGGAGTTTTGCTCTCAGGTCCAGGACGTACTGCACTTCATTTTTGCTGGGGCTCGGACCTTCCTCCCAGCTTTCTTTTACCAGGTCCAAAACCCCCCGTGGTTTCCTGCCAAACAGCAAGGGAGAAAATCCCATGGAGGCCTGGGGAACCTCGCGCACTGCAAACAGCAGAGGATCTAGCCACTTATCCCAATTTGGTTTATCATCGTGCACAAACTTACGGATCATGGACTTCAAAGTCTTATTCAGGCGCTCGACGAGGCCGTCAGTTTGCGGGTGGTACACACTGGTTCGAATAGACTTGATGCCCAATAATCCATAAAGTTCCCTCAGTGTTCGTGACATAAACTGGGTGCCTTGATCAGTCAGGATCTCTTTCGGGATCCCGACTCGGGAGATAACCTGAAACAGCGCTTGCGCCACACTCTTTGCAGATATGCTGCGCAGCGGCACTGCCTCTGGATATCGAGTTGCGTAATCCACGAGAACCAACACAAATCGATATCCACGTGTACTCCGGTAAAATGGCCTGATGAGGTCCATCCCGATCCGTTCAAACGGGACCTCGATCAGTGGTAGCGGGCGCAACGGCGCTCTCGGGATGGCCGGTTGGTTAACCAACTGGCATTCAGCGCAGGACGCACACCAGCGGCGAACGTCCGCTCTAATGCCAGGCCAATAGAATCGGGCCATTACCCGGTTCAGTGTCTTCTCATACCCCATATGCCCAGCCATCGGGTTGTAGTGAGCCGCCTGGAAAACCATTTCCCGGCGGCTTTTCGGTACCAGCAACTGGGTAACTGTCTCCTCATTCTGAGTGTCACGACTCACTCTGTACAACCTGTCCTTCCTTAATGAGAAGTGTGGATACGTTAACGCTGCGTCAGGGCGAACCATATGACCATCAATTCGTATCACTTGGTCAAAGGCAAAGCGTAGAGTATCATCACGAGACTGTTCAAGTGGAAAATCTTCCATGGAGTTAAACACGGGAGCCTGCGGCGCCGGCTCCCCCTCCCCGTCTGCAGCGTCGGACAACACTGAGCACAGCGCACATATCCCATCTCTCTGTCGGTCGTGAGCGCACCCCCACGCACTGCCCCACTAGCTTATCAAACCCCGGCCAATCAGTACCCAAAATAAGAGGGTGCGCCAGGCGGGAGCTAACCGCAGCCTTTACACTATGCTTTTTCCCCTTATAACGAATTTCCACTGAAGCAACAGGGTATCTGTGAATATCCCCATGCACACATCTAATCTCCACCCAGCTCGCTTCTATCAAAGCCCCGGGCCGAATCAGATTCTGGTGAACCATGGACTGCATGCAGCCTGAGTCCACCATTGCCTGATGTGTACCCCTTTGGATCCTTACCGGAACGCTGTACGTCCCTCCCGGACCGGCGGAGGGTGCTGCAGGGCCGACCACCCGGATCACCTGGCCGACCTCCATGAGGGGGCACTCCCGGCGGAAGTGTCCGGGCCGTCCACACCTCCAGCACTCCTGCACCGCCGCTTGAGGGACCGTCTGTGGGTTGAGGACCGGGTCCGCAGCGTGCTGGCCCTGTGGCAGGAAAAGAGGAAACGGCCGGTTAGAGCGGGGAAGCGGGGTGGGTCGGGTGGCCGCGCTGACTGGAGGCCCGGGTGCCTGAGGAGGCCTCCTGCGGGGTGCCGGCGTGGGGCGGGCAGCAGGTGCGGGGCGGACCTCCGGCGCTTGGCCGTCGGGGTGGACGGCCAGGTGGTCCTCAGCCAGCGTGACGGCCGTTGCCAGGTCCGCCGGGCGGTGGCACCGCACCCAGGCCGAGGTGCCGCTCGGGAGCCCCTCCATAAACTGCTCCAGCACTATAGTCTCCAGCATCCGCTCCTCTCCAGCCGACCCCCCGGGCTGCAGCCACCTGGTTGCCGCGTCTTTTATTTGTTGGGCGTATACAAACGGGCGGTCGTCTGGCTCCATCCTCGCCCCCCGGAACCTCCGCCGATGGTCCTCAGTGGAGCAGCCCAGCCGATCCAGGACGGCCCGCTTCACCTCCCGGAACCGCCCTCGACTGGAGGCTGGCAGGCAGAGCGCCGCCGTCTGCGCTTCCCCCGACAACAGCGGCAGCAGGCGTACCGCCCACTCCGCCGCGGGCCAGCCACACGCCGTCGCCTTCGCCTCGAACATGTCGGTGTATGACTGCGGGTCATCCCCCGCAGTCATTTTGTGTATGGTCATCCCTGCGAGTGAGGGCCCCGGTGCCCCCGCCTCCGTCTGGGAAAGCATCGCCTCCAGCAGGCGTGTCTGCTTCTCCGCCTGGTCATGGAGGGCCGTCAGGTGCTGCCTGTTCGCAGCGGCCTGGTCGTGGCTCATCCTGGCCACCTCCCTCAGCATCTCTGCCAGCGCGGTCACCGGCTGCTGTGGGCGCCAGTTGTGGCAAGTTTGTGCCACCGTGGGTTCCCAACAGATACACAGACCACTGGGTTCGAGTTAACCTTTTATTTTCAACTCGATTCAGGCTCACGAGGATGTACTCAGTGGACGATCTCAGTTTCTCCACGCTCTGTCTCCTTGCTCCTGTCCTCTCTCCGCCAGGTCATCTCCTGGCTCTCCTCCCCCCCGCCCGGACCAGCACGCTACTGATAAAGGGGAGAATGATTAGCTGATGATGTGCAGATGTGCCCATCATCTCCCCTCCCCCTGTCCTCTGAGCCCTTCCCACCTCTCCTCTGCACCTGATGCACCACGCCCCCCTCCACAGTCGTCTTACAAGAATGATTTGAGAAGGGGTAGCATTATTTGACAGGGTCATATTGGACTATCAAAATTTGCTACCCTCTTAAAAATTGATTAGATAATGTTATGAACATGCTGCCATTCATCCTACAGTGGCAGTGAGGAGATAAAGTCGTCTTACAAGAATGATTTGAGAAGGGGTAGCATTATTTGACTGGGTCATATTGGACTATCAAAATTTGCTACCCTCTTAAATAAATCAATTTCATTACACTTTTTATAATTACACACATGACAGACAAAAACGCTTACTTTATGACTTTATTTGATATACAGAGGTAGAAAACCATAAAGTAGCATTTTTTGATAGGGTAGCAAAAACCGATAGGCATGTCTATTGGTTTTTGCTGCGGTAGCATTTCTCGACGAAGTAGGAGAAATCGACAGAACACCGGCTCTCCGTGCAGCGTGGAGGAAGTGGCGCTGGCCGTGGGGCAGGTTATTGGGCACGGGTCGGTAAAGTCCGCTGCCCGCATGAACAGTGCGGTGGTTTTATTTTTAGCGAAGGTGGAGCAGGTGCACAGCCTGGTGGAAGCGGGCATTACTGTTAACGGGAGGTTTGAGCCGGTCATGCCGCTAACGCAGCCGGCTACAAAAGTCACCCTGTCCAACGTGCCTCCCTTCATCACCCGATGAGTTCCTGGTAAAGGCCCTGTCACACTGTTGCGTTTGAGAGAAGCGTATGAGTTGCGTATGAAAATTAATGATATAATTTTCATACGCACGAAAAGTCCTTGAAAATAAAGAATTGTGCGTATACTTACCGTATTGAACCTATGAGTAGCGTATGAGTAGCTTATGGTCAGCGTATTGACAGCGTATGGACAGCGTATGTCAGCGTACGAACAATGTATAACCAGCGTACTCTGCGTATGACTAGCGTATGAGTAGCATATGAACTGCGCATGCCCAGCGTACGTTTCAACGCGCCTATATCAGCAATCTTTCCACATTGCTCCATTATTGCAGTAGACGACGCGCTATCAACATCTCTCGAGACATTCATCTTGATCATGCCTCCCAAGAAGCAATCGTAGTTTGCCCGGGCCCTGGGCCGAGGCCGAGGTCGAGGAAAAGGCAAAAAAACACAAGAATCATTCTCACTCAAACCTGCTGAAATGCCTGATGCACCTGCGGCTGATGAGTTACATGCTTCTGAGCGATCAAGATCCACAACTCCTCCTCCTGACCGCTCCCGTGAATCGTCGGTTGCCTCAGATATCGGCAGACGGGCGGAGGCTATAAATACGCTAGCTGTACGGTACACCTTCATGCCAATGTATGGCAACTTATGTCCAGCGTTCTCGACCTATCAGTAACGTAACTATATCGTACCTCTAGCGTATTCAGCGTATGCCTAGCGTATGCTTAGCGTATTAACCATACGCACAAAAGTTTTGAGCATGTTCAAAAATTTATTTCTGCCTCAGCGTATGCCAACGTATGCCAGCGTGCTTGAAACGTATACAATCTATGCCTAACGTTCCCCTAGCGTATGTCAGCGTATACCAGCGTATGAGTGATAATTTTCATACGCTGGCATACGCTAGTGCCATACGCAACAGTGTGACAGGGCCTTAAAAGAGCTGTCCAGGCACGGTAAGGTGGTGTCGCCCATAAGGAAGGTACTGTCGGGCTGCAAGTCCCCGCTGCTGAGACACGTGGTGTCTCACCGCAGGCAGCTCTTTATGATTCTTAACAATAAGAACGACGAGTTTGAGTACCGCTTCCGTGTGGACGACTTTGAATACATTCTGTTTGCATCGTCGTCCACTGTGAAGTGTTTTGGTTGTGGTGAGGAGGGACACTTAATTAAAGCCTGTCCCGGCCGCACTGCTCCGGCGGCCATTACCGCCGCTGAGCCGGCTGCGGGGCCGCGGGGTCGGTGGCGGCTCCCGCGGGGTCGTGGGCGGCGGTCGCTGCTGGCAGAGCCGGTGCAGCAGAGAAGGGGAGAGACACAGGAGCTGCGGGGAAGCGGCAGACTGATGAGGTGCAGAGCCAGGCTGCAGAGAGCACCTAGGTGAACGGTGAGAGGGAGGAGGTGAGAGGAGAAGCAGGTGAGGTGACAAATAACAGCTCGGGTCAGTCAGCAGGTAAACTGGTGGAGGATGTGGGTGTAACAGGTGCCAAGGGTGTGTCAGGTGAGGGTTCTGGAGAGGTGAGTGGAGCTTATAAAGTGAGAAGTGAGTTAGGTGAGACAGGGGACCGGGTGAGGTGGTAGAGGCAGGTAAGCCTGCAGGTGTGCTGGTTGGCGCAGGTAAGGCGGCGGGGGGGGCTCTGCAGAGGGTCTGAGGTCGCTGGGGGCCTGTGTGTAGTGGGTAAGGAGGGTGAGGCAAGTGAGGTGACTGGTGAGGCGGGTGTGCTGTGTGAGAGGAGCAGAGCAGCTGAGGCTGAGGAGATGGAGGCCTGTGAGGCTGTGGGTGGCTCTGCTCCTGGTAAACTGTGCAGTAAGAGGAGAAAGGTGACAACTGTGGTGGTTGGTGGCAAGGCTGGACGCCTGGCAGGCAGGCCGGGTGCTGCAGGGAGCAGAGCGGCTGTGTCTGACAGCAGTGACAGTGTGACAGCAGTGTGACAGCAGTGTGATGTCCCACAGCCAGCAGGCTGCTCCAGTGTATCCTGTTGAAGACTTAGTCCTTTCTGCGGCAGACCAAAGGGATGAAGGGTCTGATGTTCGAACAGTACTTCCCTGACCTGCAGGGTTTCTATAGTTCTGCCAGTTACACCGTGAAACACAGAGCTGAGTCAGACCTGACAGACCAGGAACTGTTCAGGCTGAAGAAGCACATGAGCAAAGTCAGGAAACAACTCGGCTTTTAATGATGATGTACTCACAGCTTCTTTCTCTGGGTTTCTCATTGTCTGCTCTTTGTCTGTTTTTCCACTTCTCTTTCCCCATGGCTGGGTTTAAAATAGGCAGTCTTAATGTAAATGGTGCCAGACAAATGACAAAAAGGGCTGTCGTATTTGAGATGGCCAGGATGAAACACATTGATGTGCTGTTTCTTCAGGAAACACACAGCGACCCTGGGAATGAGGCAGAGTGGAGCAGAGAGTGGGGAGGGGAGCTGGTGCTGAGCCACAACACCACCCGCAGTGGTGGAGTAGGTTTGCTGTTCTCCAGAGGCTTCACGCCTACTCATCTGGATGTTCAGCATGTTGTGGGACCCCTGACCAGTGTGGGCACGCTAACCTCCAACGACTGGGGAGTGTTGAAGCTAGCAACACCCCGTTCTCCTAGAGGTTTGGATCCATCTGAGAATGCGACAACAGTGAAGGAAGACCCTGGAGAAATCAAGGGGGCGTCTGCAGCTAAACGCCCGAGATTGATGACACCTCTAAATGACATCGAGCTAGCCCAAAGAAGGATGGCTTTCAATGCGGTGTGGCAATCGAGAACAGCCGTCACTGGTCGCTGGTTCTTTCGTGCAAGCTACCGGAAACCTAATGAGAAGGATGACGCTGATGTTTTTGTTCTTGAGTGTTTTAACTCAGACTGTGGTGTGTTTAGGAGGGTGCTAGCAATACCTCGAGCTGCATGGGTGGACAAGATGAAAGAAATAGCGGATCGGATTTCCTTGCTCTTCCGGAGCTGTCAGAATTGGGTTGAAATTCTGGCAGTCAAGAAGACTCTGGCTCTATAGACACGCCTCCAATGAGGTGTTACCTCATCATCCTCCACCCCCCAAACATTAACCACACCCATTCCTTCAGGTTTATAAAAGAGACACTCCATCACACACTCTTACCCAGCGATCGAGACAAGGAACAGGATGAGAACTAATGCGCAGAAGACAATGTCAGGGGAGATCCCTGAATGCAGTTCACTGGAGACTTCTCCGACGATCTTGGTGCAGCCTGGGAGCCCGTCAGCATCACCGCAGTCTGGATCACCAGACATTGGTAGATACAGTATGGAACCGTATCACCCTCCTTCACCGTTGCCTTCACCCGAAAACTTCTCCTCCTCCTCCTCCTCTTCTCTCGAGATTGAGTTCTCCCCCACGGCACCTGATGACTGCGTCTTAACGCTCTACCGGGTAGGATCAAGCATCAACACCATGGCCATAACACCAGAGGAAGTTGAGTTTGACGAGCAGGAGGACTCCCAACTTCCATCAGGCCAGGGTGCATCGGCAGGCACTCAGGATGACCGTGGAGCGGAGGACGTGGATGGAAGAGGAGAGGGTGAGGATGAATTTGACGGGTGGGTGCACACAGGCTTCATCAAAGTTGTAAAAATTGCCGTGTTGCATCTCTTGAATGAGACCATCAAAAAATTCATGGTGGAGTGTTGCTACGGGTGCAGCGTGGACCATCCCAGTTTACGGCAACATCAGTGTAAGGATGTGGTGGAGGATGATTTCTTCCATGCCAACTACTATAGACTGATGCGTGAACTTTATAATCAACGATTCGTTGCTTCTATTCAGCATCTTCTGACTGCGCGCAGGATTCGTGAAGATGATGGGAGAGTCAGGGCTGTGGCAGAAGCTTACTTGTATGAACTGACGCTGATGAAACAAATCTATACTCCTATTCAGGATATGTACGAGCAGTTGATTGGAGAGGATGCAGAGAAAATGCAACAGCTTCAAACCATGACAAAGTTTTGGGAGGGTTGAAGGAGAGGGTTATAACTTCTTTTATTTTTTTTTCACTGACTCATTTTATAAATGTTTAGACTAGTGATGTAATCATGTGTGATGTTGTTATACCATCTAACTTTTTATGCTTTTTCATGAATATGTATATGTGTGTGTGTGTGTGTGTGTGTGTGTGTGTAATAAAAAGATAACGTTGAAATATAGTTGCGTTTTATGTTTTCCATCAGTACATCTGTGAACCTGCATAAGACAAGATGACTGAAGAGAGATTAATGAAAAAGGTTTACTACGATCCCGGCTGCCCAGGTAGTTTTGGAGGAGTAGAGAGCTTACGTAAAACTGTACAGTATGAAAATGGTGAGAAAGTTACACGTGAAAAAGTTGAAGAGTTTTTATCAAAGCAAGACACGTATACTCTCCATAAACCCGCGAGAATACATTTTCCGAGAAATAGAGTTTTTGTCACTAGCCCTTTAAAGCAATTCCAGGCAGATCTCTGCGACATGCAACCCCTGGCGGAACACAACGATGGTTATAATTACCTATTAACAGTTATTGATGTATTTTCAAAAAAGGCATACGTTCGTACTCTCAAGAGAAAAACCGCTGCAGAGGTGGTGAGGGGTTTTGAATCTGTTTTTAGAGAAAGTGAGACACCTAAAAAACTTCAAACAGATGCTGGTAAAGAATTTTTTAACAAGAAATTTAAGGCTTTATTAGAGAACCATAACATTAAACATTTCGCTACGCCTAGTGAAGTAAAAGCATCAGTGATTGAGAGGTTTAACCGGACTTTAAAATCGAGGATGTGGAGATTTTTTACTGCTAACAACACCCGTCGATACCTGGATGTCCTGCAGGATCTTGTGAAAAGTTACAACCATAGTTACCATTCAAGCATCAGAATGTTACCAATGCAGGTGACTTTAGAAAATACCCTTCAAGTGTTTAAAAACCTGTACGGAAGTACTTCAGGTCAGCGACGTCCAGACACCAAGATGAGATTTAAAATAGGGGATAGTGTAAGAATATCTAAACTGCGAGGTGTGTTTGACAAAAAATATGAACAAAGTTATACAGATGAGGTGTTTACAGTGAGTGACCAGATTGCCCGATCTCCTCGTGTATACAAACTCAAAGATTTCGATGGAGAACCTATCGAGGGCTCCTTTTATGCGGAGGAGCTCCAGAAAGTCCAACTGAGTAAAGATAAGATGTACCAAGTGGAGGAGGTGTTAAAACGACGCACCGTCAGAGGTGTAAAACAGGTCTTTGTCCGCTGGAAAAACTGGCCCGAGAAATTCAACAGCTGGGTTAGAGCCGGCGACCTTTGCGGTATATAAGAGATGACTTCACCACCGCCCTCACCATTGACTTTACACCATGAACCGAACGGTAGAGGACGAAGGGTTTTATATCACCCTGCCTTCTAACGCCAGTCTCAACGTTTTTAAGAATAATTCTAGCTCAAGCTTCCATGTCGACTTGGCCCAACACATCGACTTACAGGGTTCGTGGCAGGTTGCCTTAACAGAGATTTCTTATCCACACACATGGCACAATGTTCCGAAGGGTCAGGCTTATTTCGAGTGGAGAAAGACGGGTGCGGAAAAGGTACACCGTCAGAATATAGGATGTGGGTACTTTAAAGATTTGTATCAACTCAGGGCAGAGATTGAGGGTCACCTTAGAAAAATAGATTCTGATATCTATCTCCAGCTAAATACGGTTGAAAATAGACTTATGTATCAGGCCGGCGGCCAGTATAATCTGCGTTTTTATCAACCAATGTGCTACATGTTAGGTGTAGAGCAGGGTAAATGGATCATGTTTGATACAAGGGTGGCACCTCACCCGATGGATTTAAAATCAGGTTTCTACCAGCTTTATTGTTAAGCGTTCGCGTAGAATTGGCGGTGGGTTATCTCTCTGAATTTGATCAGCGCTGGTTACAATCTCCTGATTCAAATTCCCTCCGCGGTGTTGTGGGTTCTCTTCTGATACAGCTGACGAGGTCGAAGCAGTATGATTTATCGAGACACTATCTGGAGACAGGTTTGACGCTGCTGAGGTTATCAGAGCATCTCTCGGTAAAGATGTATCAGAAGAAGAAGCAGTTTCTTCTTCTTCTTCTGATACAACTTCACCGAGGGATTCCGGAGACACATTCGAGGTCACCGATGCGTCCGTCCGTGATGCCGTTTCTTCTGAAACAGTATCACGGAAGGATGACAAGAGTCTGTTTAAATTGAGGACTGCTTGTTCTAATTCGTGTAAGAAAGCTGTCTGATTATCTTGACCTACCTCATCATCCTCACTCGCACCCCTAACCCGATTTATATTACGGAGTGCATAGTTAAGTTCTCTAAAGTAATCTGAAGGATGAACCGGTATGGGTATATCCCTCAAGGACTCAACAGCTCTTAATAATTCATCTAGGGCTGCACGGATTACCCTATTATCCATGTTTACTCAGAATTAAGAATGGTTCAGCTGATAACAGGAGATCAGAAAAAAAACAAAAAAAACCCCCTAAAACAGGCAAACAAACTAAAAAAAAACAAACAAAAAAAAACGATACAGATATTTAACTTTTTGCAATACCTTACAAATTACGGTTCATTTTCCGGATCAAAATCAGAGAAGTTCCAAGAAAGTTGAGAGTCGTTAATTTACTCTGTTGTATGACAGCAGCATGTTTTCTTGTCAGCCTTGAACGTTGGATCTGGGGTTGTATGCGATCGACGCATAGTATCGCTTCTGTGAAGGGGTATAAAAATATAAAAAAATAAGAAAAACAGAAGAAAAACTGCATATCTTTAATATGTTCCAGGTTCTGTGCATTACGTTGTAAGTAGAAACAAAAGAGATTATACCTTCGATTAACCCATTAACGAGTAGGGCTCTCAGGCCCTTCACGATCCGCCACCTCCAGGTCTGCAGGAGCCGCTCCCTCTACCGCGGTGCATAGCCCGTGGAGCTCGTTCAAAACAGCGGCTCCACGTGTGTTTTCAGTCAGCTCTCCAAAGTCGATTCTCCTTGGAGTGATGTTAAAAACTGTTGGTTCTGCCCTCTGCACCGTTCGCGGGGAAAACGGGTAGCTGGGCGGCGTGTGAAGTCCTGATGGCTCTGCTTCGCGGTGTACGATTACAGCTCCAGGATTTTGTGAAAATTCAGTTCTCCGTCGGGTTCGTCCTCTCAAAGATAAACGGTTATTGTTAACTGGTGCCGGTTCAATGCGATTCAACTCGCCGTTAAAAACTGCTCCATTACGTTTGATATCCTGGTGTTCAGCGGCTGCTAATAGATCTGTAAGTAACCACACAAGTAGTATTTTTAATTAATTATTGTGCAAGTCATAGGATAGTGAAATTTTGAAAAAAATAACTTACCATAGTCGCTTTGTGTGAATACAAAATCATCTAAATCCTCATCGTGTGTTTCTGGAGATGGCAGTTAGAAGTTACGATGAATAAAAGTATACATATGTAGGCTATATAGGCTATAGGCCTATCTAGGATTGAAAGATTGAATACTTACTACTAACAGGGTTGAATATATCACCGAAATCGAGGGGTGTCAGTCTCAAGGCTGATTCATACTCGGCGCAAACGCGCAACTGTTCTGGCTCGAGAACCATTAATGACGTCATCGAAAGCGCCAGCCCCTTCACAGTTCTTTCAGCTCATAAGCGCAGTTTGCGCCGAGAATGCGTCACATTTGCAGTTCTCTCCAGACCAGCGAGCGTCACTGTTGAGGAAACAAGCTGAAAAGCACACGAAGAAAGCATACACAATGCCACCTGTGGTGTCACGTCAGCAGAGGCTGGCACATCTGATGCGGAATGAATTTACTCTGGGTGTAGAACTGTATATGTATCTCAGAGCTAAGCGGCTGCGGCAAAAACAGAAGAGAAGGTGGAATGTTCGTCCTTTGCAACAAGACGAACTTTGTCAAACGTTGTCCCAGTGTAACTTCATAGACGTGTCGTACAGATGTTTGTAGAGGCGCACCCTCTCGGTCACCGCGGTCTCTGCAGTGTTCATTTTTTCTTTTTCTTGGTCAGCTGTTTCCGGTTGAGCGCGCGCGAAGTCAGAAAAAAAGTTGTGTGCGCGACCTTGCGCCGCGCGAGGATTTTCTAGCTTGCGAAGGGGGGCGTGGCGGAATTTTGGGACATGTGACCGTTTGCGCCATTTGCGACCAGCTAGTATGAGCGAGGTTGCGCCGAGTATGAATCAGCCTTAAGACTCTGAGCTCCATTCGTTTTTCCTACAGAAAAAAAAAAAAAAAAAGAACTATATATTCTAACCTGATTCTCTTTTCACCAAGAATGGTTTAAAAGATGATTTTTAAGCATACCCGAATCCATGGTCCTCTGTCACGTGCGGAAATCCTTATACACTGCTGTAGGGGAATTCGTATTTTATACTTAAGACCGACCCTTAATTCACACTTTAATTGTAGACCAAGTGTCTGACCATCCACTGACACCTGCTGTGAACTACTATAGCCAACAGGATGAATACAGGGGAAACCCCACCCCAATTTAGTCAGCTTCTAACCAGACAGTCAGGCTATGCATTTTAAATGTGACATAACTATGTTTTTTCATTCTATCTCATTGTACTAATAATGAACCCTTTGAAGCCATATGTAGAAAAACCAAATGTCTGACCATTCGCTGACACCTGCTGTGAACTACTGATGCCAGTAGGAAATAGACAAGGGAAACCCCCCTCCCAATCGGCTCAGCTGATACACTTCTAACCAGACAGTCAGGCTATGCATTTTAAATGTGATTCACTCTGAATGTAGGAAGCCTGAAAAAACCAGGTTTTAATCATTCCTATTAACAAATAAAACTTTTTATTTATAAAACACAGAGAAGCAGCATTTAACTGTTATACTGAAAATAAGTGGAGCAAACTGTCAGTGGAGATTAAACTTTCACCAAATAGAGACATTTTCAAAACCTCTGCTGAATACAGGGTCACTCCCCACCCCAATTGACTCAGCTGATACACTTCTAACCCAGACATTCAGGCTATGCATTTTAAATGTGATATAACTATGTTTTTTCATTCTATCTCATTGTACTAATAACGAACCCTTTGAAGCCATATGTAGAAAAATCAAATGTGTGACCATTCGCTGACACCTGCTGTGAACTACTATAGCCAACAGGATGAATACAGGGGAAACCCCACCCCCCTCCCCAATCGGCTCAGCTGATACACTTCTAACCAGACAGTCAGGCTATGCATTTTAAATGTGATTCACTCTGAATGTAGGAAGCCTGAAAAAAACAGGTTTTAATCATTCCTATTAACAAATAAAACTTTTTATTTATAAAACACAGAGAAGCAGCATTTAACTGTTATACTGAAAATAAGTGGAGCAAACTGTCAGTGGAGATTAAACTTTCACCAAATAGAGACATTTTCAAAACCTCTGCTGAATACAGGGTCACTCCCCACCCCAATTGACTCAGCTGATACACTTCTAACCCAGACATTCAGGCTATGCATTTTAAATGTGATATAACTATGTTTTTTCATTCTATCTCATTGTACTAATAACGACCCCTTTGAAGCCAAATGTAGAAAAACCAAATGTCTGACCATTCGCTGACACCTGCTGTGAGAATCAATACTGTAAATACAAACCCCCCTAAACCACACCCTCTGCCACATGATATAGCTAACCCTTTGACGTACCCGGAAATACGTACATCAAAGTACATCAAAGGTCACACGTCAAAGGTCACACGTCATTTATTGCCTCTCATAAATGACGTTTTTATTACCGTCCTCATAAATAACACTTTTATTACCCCTAGCTAACCCTTTGATGTGCCCGGGAATACGTACATCACAGTACATCAAAGGTCACACGTCATTTATTGCCTCTCATAAATGACAGTTTTATTACCCCCCTCATAAATCACACTTTTATCACCCCCCATAAATCTTTTTTTGACACAAAGTAATGTATTCTAACTACTCTGGTGGACGTGTGGAGAAGGATGCACACGGGCTGCCGACAGTACACATGGTCCCACCTCTGTGAGAACAGAATCTCCTCAGCTAGACTCGATCGTTTTTATGTTTTTAAGCATAGAGTTGGTGTTTTAAAACAGTGTACGGTTTTACCTGTTGGTTTTACTGATCACTCTTTGGTTTTAAGTCAGTTTTTATAAAAAATATTTTACCCAAAAGCGCCTATTGGCATTTTAACTCGGTTTTAGCTGTCGACAAATCTTTCAGGGAGGCTTTTAGTTTCTTCTGGAGTGATTTTAGACAGAGGAAAAACGAGTTTGTCAGCTTGAAGCAGTGGTGGGACCATGGCAAAGTTCAAATCAAACTCTTGTGTCAACAGCACACGCTCAATGTCACACGTGACATCACCAGATGTGTCAGGGATCTGGAGACTGATATTGTGGATCTCGAGTGTGCAAGTGAGTCCACAGGCAATCGAGGATATCTTGAAATCCTCAAGACTAAAAAGATGGCTTTGGCCAACCTGCTGGACACTAAAGTACAGGGTGTGCTGGTCCGGTCCCGGCTCCAACACATTACGGAGATGGATGCTCCGATGAGCTATTTCTTCGGGTTGGAGAAGAAAAAAGGGCAGAGCAGACAGATCCACTCCCTGCTCTATGAGACGGGGCAAGTGCTGACGGAGCCCGGCCAAATCAGAGAGAGGGCTGCTGGGTTTTATGCCTCACTGTATCAGAGTGATTTCAACGAAAATGAAGTGCTGATGGACGAGGTCTGTGCTGGCCTTCCTCAGCTGTCTGAGGAGCTCAACTCCCTGCTGGACAGGCCTCTGGCTACTCAGGAGCTGCTGGCAGCTCTGCAGAGCATGCAGGGGAGGAAAGCTCCGGCCATAGACGGGCTCACGGCCGAGTTTTACAAGGCTTTCTGGGACATCTTAGCCCACGACATTTTAGATGTTTTTAATGAAAGCCTGACGTCTGGGTCACTGCCAGTATCGTGCCAGAGAGCCGTCATCACTCTGTTGCCTAAGAAAGGCAACTTGCAGGACGTGAGGAACTGACGTCCGGTGTCTCTGCTCTGCACCGATTATAAACTCCTGTCCAAGGTCTTAGCCAATAGGCTGAGGGGAGCCATGGAGCCATGGAGCAGGCTCTCCACCGGGACCAGATGTACTGTGTGCCCGGCAGGTCTATGGTAGATAATATCTACCTCATTCGGGACGTTTTGGAGGTCTCCAGTTCATTGGGTTTGAACACAGGATTGGTCTCACTGGATCAAGAAAAGGCTTTTGACCGCGTTGAACACGACTTCCTCTGGAAGGTCATGGAGAGGTTTGGGTTCAGCGCTGGTTTCATAGCCAAGATCAAGGTGTTGTACAGTGACATTGAGAGTGTGCTGAAGATTAACGGTGGCCTGTGTGCTCCTTTTAGGGTGCATAGAGGCGTCCGGCAGGGCTGTGCCCTGTCTGGGATGCTCTATGCGCTCTCCCTGGAACCCCTCCTACACATGATACGCTCGTCTGTCCGAGGCCTGTTTTTACCTGTTTTATTTAGTTTTTTTTTTAATTGTTTTTATTAGAGCTGAAGAAGGGAACCCAAAGATCCCAAAGATCTTCGGTCAGCTGGATTCCCAACTCATTGTCCCATGCATCTCTAATTTTGACATTAGAATCGACCCTTAGATCTAAAATAAGACTATAAATCTTTGAAATCATACCTTTCTGAGGTGGATTACATGCAATCATCTTTTCCCAGGGCTGTTCAGGGGGTACAGAAGTAAAATTTGGAAAACATTTAGAGGCAAAATTCCGAATTTGTAAGTAACGAAACAAATCCGTACTAGGTAGACTGTATTTGGAAGATAAATTTGCAAAGCTATCAAATACTCCTGATGTATATAGGTTTTTTATTTGTTTTAAACCCCTATCATACCAAACTGAAAATGTAGGGTCAGAAATAGACGGAGGAAACAAATGATTATTCGTCAAGGGGCTTGAAGATGAGGCATCAAAAAACTCAAAGCGCCTTCTAAATTGAAACCAGATTTTCAGTGTGTTAAGAAGAACTTGATTCTTGGTATATAAAGCGGGTCTTACAGGTAGTGAAGAAAAAATTAGAGCAGATAATGAAGACCCAGTACATGAAGATAACTCCAACTTGCACCAAGGTGGAGTGGACGATTTAAACCAATAACTAATTTTTTGTATGTGAGCAGCCCAATAATAGGCTTGAAAATCAGGCAAAGCAAGTCCACCACTGAGTCTACATCTTTGCAATAATGTTTTGCGGACCCGAGGAGGTTTCTCTTTCCAAATAAAGCCACTGATCAACCTATCCAAGGAATCAAAAAAGACTTTTGGCATAAAAAGAGGAATAGACTGAAATAAAAAAAGGAATTTAGGTAAGATATTCATCTTGATAACATTGATCCGACCCAAAAGGGAGAGAGGAAGATTACGCCAACTCTGGAAATCAGATGTAGTTTTTGAAACAAGAGGCGAAAAGTTAGCAGAAGCAAGGCCAGATAAAGAACGCGTCACATTTATACCAAGGTATTTAAATCCTTTGAGACTGAGTTTGAATGGAAAGTCTGAATGTTGAAGACCGCAAGCAGTAGTGTTTATAGGAAAGCATTCACTCTTTTCCAAATTCAGTTTGTAGCCTGAAAAGGAGCTGAAGTTGTTTAAGATATGCAAGACAGTGGGGACAGAAGTAGCGGGCTTAGATACATATAACAACAGGTCGTCCGCATATAAGGACAATTTATACTCTGTCCCATTTCGAGAAATCCCTGTAAATGAGGGGGAAGCGCGCAAGGCGATAGACAAAGGCTCAATTGCAATGGTGAAAAGCAAAGGCGACAACGGGCAGCCTTGACGTGTTCCCCGCCCAAGAGAGAAATAATCTGAGTATATATCATTAGTATGGACACTGGCTTTGGGAGATGCATGGAGGAGACGAATCCAGGAAACGAATGTATCACCGAAACCAAACTTCTTCAAAACCGCAAACAGGTAATCCCACTCCACCCTATCAAATGCTTTTTCAGCGTCAAGGGAAATGACCATTTCGGGTATATCAGAAGAATGCTTTGAATAGATTATATTAAAGAGGGTGCGCGTATTAAAGAATAACTGACGTCCCTTGACAAAGCCATTTTGCTCCTCAGATATAACCAAGGGGAGGGCTTTCTCCAAACGAATAGCAACCAACTTGGCTAGCACCTTTGCATCTGCATTTAACAAGGACAGCGGTCTGTAAGAACCACATGAAGTCGGGTCCTTGTCCTTTTTGTGAAGTAAAACTATAGTAGCCTGTGTCAATGTTGGAGGTAAAGTCTTACATTCTAAAGATTTGTTAAACATGGCCAATAATAGTGGTGCCAATTTTACTATAAACTTTTTATAGAATTCGATGGGAAACCCATCAGGGCCAGGAGCTTTGTTAGACTGCAGCGCTTTTATTGAATTTATCACTTCCACAAGACTGAGTGAAGAATCCATGCTTCTGACCGTATCCATATCAATAGTAGGAATGAAAAGACTTTGAAGAAATTCTTCCATTTTATCATTGTCTGTGGGAAATTCTGATGAATATAAAGAAGAATAAAATAATTTAAAAGCGTCATTAATTTTGGTGGGGTCCATCGTAACTACCCGTTGGGTATTTTGAATACAAGGTATTATACGAGAGTTGACCTGACGCCGTAACTGATGTGCCAATAAACGACCAGCTTTGTCGCCGTATTCATAATATGAACCTTTACTATGTAAAAGTAAGCGTTCAGCTTCTTTGGTAGAAATTAAATCAATCTCTGATTGAATACCCATACGCTCTTTAAATAATTCTGGTGAGGGACTTATGGCATATTTTTGATCAAGCTTAGCAAAGGTTGTTGCCAATTCAGTAAGCCTTGAGTTATGTATTTTATTAGAACGAGATGTATAGTAAATTATTTGTCCTCTGAGATAGGCCTTAAGTGTCTCCCATAACAACGAATGAGAAGTGGAGTCATTCTTATTAAACACCAGAAACTCATCAATGGCATTAGAAATAAAGTTACCAAATTCCTCATCTGCCAGTAAGAGAGAATTAAACCGCCACAATGGTCGGCTACGTTTGTAGGAAGTTAACTGAATATCTAACAACAACGGAGCATGGTCTGATATCATTATAGTCAAATAATCAGAGAGAACTACACATGGATTGAGAGCCTGGTCGATAAAAAAATAATCAATTCTGGAATAAGAGTGATGCACTTTAGAAAAGAAAGAAATTTTTTTACTGGTTGGGTTTCGGGATCTCCATGGATCAATAAGACCACTCTGCCTAATGAAGTCTGAGAATGCTTGGGCCATTAAAGATTTAGTTGAATTCCGGAGATTCGATTGGTCTAACTCTGGATCTATGACACAATTTAAGTCACCCCCTAAAATTAGCAAATGAGAATCCAAGAATGGGAGGCTGCTCAATAACCTATTTGCGAACTCAACATCATCAAAGTTTGGAGCGTATATATTCACCAGAAGAACCTTTTTCTGCATTAATATTCCAGCAACTATTACATATCTGCCATATTTATCAGCTATGACATCAGTGGGCGTGAATTGTACTGTTTTATTAATTAAAATGGCTACCCCTCTTGATTTAGAATTAAAATCTGAACGGAAAACTTGATTCATCCAAGAGTAACCTATCGTGATCCTTGATGCGAACATGAGTCTCTTGTAAAAACACCACCGAGTGTTTTAACCGCTTGAGGTGGGAAAAAACTTTTGATCTTTTAACAGGGTGGCCCATGCCCCTGATATTCCAGCTAATGAAACGAAGAGAGGTGCCTAGTCCTGTCATAGTGGGGTCTACAGTGGTATTAACCATTTAAGAAAATGAAAATAAGAACAACCATAAAGAGCCGAGATGGACCTCCCCCCAACCCATACCCAAAAGTAAACCCATAACGAAACAACACCCAAAGTCTCCATACAAACAAAACAATGGAGACAGCAGAGCTATACACAGCAGCTCGGAGATAAAGCAGAGCGAACAGATACAGAAGTGTATTTAACAAAAACCGGCTAATAACCCCCCCCAACCTCCAAATCAGAATAATAGTATGTGCATTATTATGCTACTTTAAGATTATTTTTATTATATTGCAACAAGATTGAGAACCGCAAAGTCCCTATATAATGGAGAAAAAAAAACTACACAACGATAAATATCAATATAGATGCTCAGGAGCATTACCAATTTCTAAACTGAGCGGCATGTAAACATATCTTTAATATCTACGTGATGTAAGTAGACATCAAGTCTGAATGAATATTAAGAACGCTATATTCACCCAAGCACAGGGTTCACTCAGAGATCAAAGTCTGAACATATTGCTTTGCATCCTCGGCTGCCGTAAACTCTTTTACAACTCCATTGTAAGTAATGTGCAGCTGCGCTGGGTAGAAAAGTCCATACCTGATCCCTTCGATACCACGAAGTAGCCGCTTTACCTCATTGAAGGCTGCACGAGCCCGGGCAACCTTAGCAGTGTGATCCGGGAAGATTGATATAGTCCCGGCTCCGACTTTAATCCGCTGGCGCTCCCTCGCACGACGTAAAATGTCCAGACAGTTTCTTTTCCAGCCCAAACGCTTCCCTCAGTAACGCAGCCACAGCAGTAGGTGAGCAGGAGCCAGCACCCTCCTCCACGCCGATGATCCTCATATTGTTGCGGCGCGATCTTGACTCTAAGTCCTCACACTTGTCTTCCAACATGGTGACCTTAGCCTCAAGCCGCTCCACAGTAGTTTTCATACCGGCGATGTCATCAGTGCACCCCGTGAGCGCCTCCTCCACATCCCCCACCGTAGCCGTTAGCTTAACCAACTTAGCATCAGTAGCAGCTGTAGCGTTATCGGGCAATTATATATATCAAATATAAGGATTTATCTTAAACCTCGAATTAAGGGCACCACCTACCGTTATCTTAACTTTACGTTACAGTCAGGTAGGAAAACTGTTAAAATCTTACGATCCTGGTATGTTAAATTAATAATCAGTTAATAATCAATTAATAATCAGTCTAATATCTCGCTACTTTCGTGAAGTTCTCGTTTGGTTGGACAGACATTACGTAAAGAAAGCATACGACACAATCTGTGATTATAACATATATATAGATATATGAACTATTTATTAAAATGATGTGACCAAAACATGAACCTTTAAAATAAACAGGAGATGCATTGAATATGGGTGATTATATAAAACACTTAGTGAATGGAAAATAAAATATGGGGAATGGGGAGATACTGGATGTATTCAAATAGTTTGGGTTGGCTGACTATTTGACGCTAAATACTGACATTTCGGATTAATGTATCATTCTGTGAAAGCCTCGAGACATCCATCAAACCCACTTTAAGGTGAAAACGGGTCGGTCTTACTGTGCTGAAGTTCTGCTTAGTCAGCTCGGAACACGGCAGCGGCCACGCGGGGTCCGAGGGGATTTCTCTTCCGCTCTCTGGGCCTTCCTGGTTGTGGTGGCTGACTTTAGCGGACTTCTCAGTTGCTTCTTTTCACCGGGAAACGGGAACGATGGTGCCGAGGGCTGTGGTTAGATGATCGAATCTTCCGAGTGTCAGTGGGTCCGTTGCTCCTCTGATGAAGTGAACTTAAGTTCACAGAAGATTAATAAAAGGTTGCTTGGAGTTGGCTTTCTGGGTAGGAAAACTTCATTCTGTTCTTATCTTTGTTCGGGTCTTTCTTTCTCGTCTCCGGGGTCTCACTGGGTTCTGGAGGGCTTCCTTCCGGTCGTCCTCTGCATCGCTCATCCTCACGTCCTTCCGCTCTCTCCTGAGATTATGGGAAAACTCCCAAACTCTGGTGAGCTCTTCTCTCCTTCTCAAACCATCTCCAACTCTCTCTGAGCAACTGTTCTCTGCTCAAATCTCCTTCTGAAACTCTGGGTTGAAACTCTTCTGGAACAAGTGGCATGAAGCCAGAAACAAGAACAAGAAGCCAGAAAACGAGAGAACGAGAAGCTGTGTTTTTCGCGGGCTCCGGGTTTTGACTCTCGGAGGCGGGGCGTGACGTAAGCTTACACTACTCTTTCAGCCAATGATATGCCTGAACTGTGTAAGATGATCTGTTTTGCGTGGGGATTTCTGGATGAGACAAAGAAACTCTTATTTCTCCATTACTCCGTCTCATAGAACATTTGTCTCTGTGATTCTGAAAACACTACATCTTGTTAAGATATGCAGATTAAAGATATAACATAGACTTGCAATATAAAGAAATCCAAAATAACACAACGTAATTGATGATATATAATTCAGATGAATATCTATGAAATCGTGACATATGAATAGTAAACCACACAATGTTAATTTTCTGTGTTAACAATGGGGATACCAAACAAATACCAAATAGATACCGAAGGGACATCGTTAGAAGTTAATAGTTGCATATATCTTGTCCATTTTACTGAGTCCTCTGGGATTTAAATGTTCAACTAATCAACACTGCAGACCACTAGGGGGCAATGTGGTTCCATCATGCAGGTTGGGCATTTTCCACCAAAATCAGTTCTTTGTCAATATTTAAGCCAGAATCGTACAAATTGTCTCTATATGCGTCTTGTGATCAAGCTGGAAACCTGAAAGAAATTGTATACGGTTATCAAACACATTTAATATAGTTTTAAGATTCGACTAAAAGTGAGTCTTAGTGAAGTCTTCTCAGTTTGTGTGTAGCCATCTGGTCTCTTTCTCTGGTGGGAGAGGGTGTTAAAATGTCAACCGCGATTCATGGTGAAGATAAGATAGTAAGTCTCCAACATTTCCAACAGAAAGGTTCTTTGTTCATTCGAGTTTATCCCAATTTATGGAGAGCGTCTGTTGCGAGTTCGACTCCCCAAAAACTCTCAAAAGGGTAGAAGGTTAACGTAAATTAGGCAGTTTCTGTCTCTTTTTCCTTTGTGGAAAGAAAATGAAGATCTGGTTTATATCCACATACGTAAACATCTCCCACAGGAATGTTGGTTTTGTCAAAGTTTGAAAAACTCTTAATCCACACGGCACTGTGACTGCTACACAGCATAGTCACTTGCTAGCTGCGTCTTCACGGCTTGTATCTCAGTTTTAATGGATGACAACGCATCTCCTAGAACCTCTTGAAGCTCCTTCTTAATAATGCCGGCGATATCTTCCTTCAAAGTCGACAGTAGTTCGAGCTTTAGGGTGTCGGCATCCGGGTTCATCTGAGTCGGGGCAGTTACGACACATGGTTCTGGAGACGAAGAGGCCGCGGTCTGTGAGCATGACTTTAGCTGCGTCTGAATAGTACGAGATCTTCCCCTTCCTGACATTGCCAGGAGGTGTAAAAATATATACACAGGACCGGACAGCAAAAAAGTAGATAACTAAAACTTGGTTTACAAGGATAAGCACAGTTGAATAATAATTTTAAACGAAATTGGCAGGAGCTACCACCACCCACGTCCTACTCCATTGACCGCTCCCTCACACTCCTTTTACCTGGTTTTAACAGCAGTGTTATTTTATCGGCTTACGCTGACGATGTTGTTGTTTTTATTAAGGACCAACAGGATGTGTGTGTTTTAGACTCCATCATTACTAAGTTTTCTGTTGTGTCTTCTGCGAGGGTGAACTGGAGGAAGAGCGAAGGCCTGGCTGTTGGCGAGTGGCGCGAAGGCCTCCCTTTTCTCCCCCAAAGCCTGACCTGGAATAGGGACGGCTTGAAATATCTGGGTGTCTACTTAGGGAACAACAACATCGAAAAAAAGAATTGGGATACTGCTTTAGAACGGGTAGAAAACAAACTGGCTAAGTGGCGGTGGCTCCGCTCACAGATGTCCTTCAGGGGGAGGGTCCTGGTCTTAAATAATCTGGTGGCCTCCTTACTGTGGCACCGGTTGACCTGTCTGGACCCTCCGCCGGGACTTCTAGCCCAGATCCAGGCTAAGATGGTTAATTTTTTTTGGGATAAGTTTCATTGGGTGCCTCAATCTGTGTTGTTTTTATCCAGAGATGAGGGGGGCCAGGGCCTGCTCCACCTAGCCAGTAAAACAGCCACCTTCAGACTCCGGTTCTTTCAACGGTATTTGACTGGACCGGAGGATCTGGTGTGGAGGGACGTGGCTAGCTGCATACTCAGGCGTGTTAACAACCTGGGGCTGGATGCTGCTCTGTTTTTTACCGATTTTAATTCTCTAAAGTTAAGTGGGTTGCCTCCTTTTTATCGAGGTGCTTTTAAGTCCTGGGCACTGTTCAAGACTCAAAGAAGAGAGAAGTGTGACTCTCTGCACTGGCTGTTACAGGAGCCTCTGATCTGTGGTGCAAGGCTAGATGTCTGCTGGGGGCGCTCTGCAGGTCAAACGTCGTCTGCCTGCATCAGCTGGTGAGTGTTGCAGGTCCAGCACTCACGGACAGCCGAGCTCTGGGCTCCGTTTTGGGGGTGCGCTCCCTCCGCCTGGTGGAGAGGTGCCTGGAGCTGTGGAGGGGGAAGCTGACGGAGAAGGAGAGAGGCCTTCTCCTCGAATATGGCAGGGAAGAGACGGAACCTGACCCCAGAGACCTTTACCTCGACATCCACCTGGGGCCTGGGTTGGCAGAGCTGAGCGGGCCTCTGCTGACGTCCTGTAGCGAGGTGAAACTGAGCCTGCACACGGCCGATAAGAAGACGCTGTACATATCCTGCGTTAAAGCCATCCACCAGAAGGGCCTGTGCGACAGGGCAGAGTGTGTGTGGGCCGGGAAGCTGGGTGAGCTGAGCCCATAATGTAGGATCCTTTACAAGCCTCCTCTGAGAAAGAGACTCCAATGGAGAATTTTACATGGCGCCATCGCGACCAACGCCTTTTTATCTGTTTTTAGTCCCAGTGTTCTGAATGTGTGTCCTTTCTGTGAATCACCCGAAAACATCTTTCACGTTTTTACTGAGTGCAGCAGATTAACAAGTTTTTTTACTGTTCTAGCTCATGTTTTTGGTTTGTTTGATGTCATTTTTACTGCACCCATCTTCATTTGCGGAGTTAAATATTGTAAAACACAAAAAGAAAAGTGTAGACTCCTTAATTTTTTAGTTGGTGAGGCAAAACTGTCAATCTACTTGACTCGCAGAGACAAGCTGCAGGGAGAGCCGACCCTTGACCCAGAAACTCTGTGGAAGTATCACGTAAAGGCCAGGTTGGAGCTTGAGTTCTGTTTCCACAAGATCACCGGAAACCTAGCGGTTTTTGTACAGCAGTGGGCCTATAAAGAGCTTTTGTGCCGAGTAGCTCACGGAGAATTATTATTTGCATCCTTTTTTAATTAATTTGTTGCCTGCGCTGTTGTTGACAATGTTATGTTCAGTAATTAAATGTAAATAAAATTGTGTTTAAAAATAAAAATAAAAATCTTCTTCCTCTTCTTCCTCTTGTCTCCTGCGCGGTGGCGTGCACATGATCACACCCCTCCCACATGCTCCATCATACCCCTAACTCGGAGTCCGAGCCAGGTTCGAACGGGGGAGCCGGGTCCCTCCGTGGAACAGTTTCGGCAGTGAAACGCTTCGGAGCTGAGATGTGCTTTGCACTGGCCGGTCGCCTCTCGCTGTCCTCCTCTCCTCCTCGTCCTCTTGCTTCGTACTTACTCACCTCTTCACAACGAAGCAAGAAGAGGAGGAGAGGACGACAGCAAGAGGCAACCGACCGGCTCTCGTGTCCTAAGCATGCTTTCGCCTTGTCCGTCCCTCCCTCGTGCTCTTTCTCTTGCTCCTCGGAGTCCGAGCGAGGTTCAAACGGGATAAGCCGCACGGCAGTGCATCGCTTCGGCGTTGAGAGGTCCTTCTCGTTCCTTCCTCTTCTTCCTCTCGTCTCCTGCGCGGAGGCACTAGCCTCGTCCGTCCCTCCCAGACGGTCTTCATCCTCCTACTCGGAGTCCGAGCCAGGTTCGAACGGGACGGTGCCTTTGTATGGCGGCGTAGCGTCTAGGCGCTGAGAGGTCCTTTTTGTTCCTCTTCGTCCTTTCGTCTCCCGCGCAGCGTTTGCCTTAAAAACAGAAGTTTAAATAAAACGTTTAATAGTTTAAATAAAGTGTGTGTGTGTGTGTGTGTGTGTGTGTGTGTGCGTGTGTGTGTGTGTGTGTGGAGGAAGGATGTCCTTATATTGGTGGTACGGTCAGAGGAAGAAGGGGGGACAGGAAGGCGTTTTCTCTGTGTAGACAGATGGATTTGTCCTTGGCCTTGAACAGCTCACACCTGCTGTGTGAGTCATAGGAAGAAGGGAGGACAGCAAGCCATCCTTATCTTGACATTTCAAGGTCTCTCAGTGAGAATGAGTCAGAGGAGGAGGGGGGTGTTGTGTGTGTGTGTGTGTGTGTGTGTGTGTGTGTGTGTGTGAAACTGACAGTTCAGAGTTCAGCTCTGTGCCCTCCTCACTCTTTTCTCTCCCAGAACACAACAGAGACCCACGTCTCGTTGGGTCACAGAGACCCGATGCTTACGGGGGGATGAACGAGGGTGCGTGAAGGTAACAAGTAACAAGAGAGACAGCGAGGCGGAGGAGAAGAAGGACAACTCTCTCGGCCGTGAAGTCGGTGGAGAGTGTAATGTGGCTATCGACCACCGCCGGGTCACCTCGACCCGGAGGACAGCACAAGGCTTAAATGACCTTGTTTGAGAAAGAAACACAGGAATAGCCTTCTTTTGCGGAGTTAAGGCCAAATTGGTATTTTTGCTATAAAATTAATTCCTTCAGTCAAAACAAGTTCAAACTCCTTTGTCCTTCATATATATACATCCTAAGTAGGTTTCATGCGTAAACCTCTTTAAATGACCTTGTATGAGAAAGAAAAACAGGAATAGCCTTCTTTTGCGGAGTTAAGACGAAATCGGATTTTTGCTTATAAACACCAATTCCTTCAGTCAAAACAAGTTCAAACTCATTTGTACTTCATATATATCAATTATAAGTAGGTTCCATGCATAAACCTCTTTAAATGACCTTGTATGAGAAAGAAAAACAGGAATAGCCTTCTTTTGCGAGTTAAGACGAAATTCGGATTTTTGCTTATAAACACCAATTCCTTCAGTCAAAACAAGTTCAAACTCATTTGTACTTCATATATATCAATTATAAGTAGGTTCCATGCATAAACCTCTTTAAATGACCTTGTATGAGAAAGAAAAACAGGAATAGCCTTCTTTTGCGGAGTTAAGACGAAATTCGGATGCAAAGATATGTTCAGCCTAGACAGCTTGTGCAGGGAGAACTCAATGCCATCCTGAACGCTGCTGCGCCACCTATGCTTTGCAGCATCATGTGCAAGAACACAGTGAGGGCAATGAAGAAGTGGTCCAGTCTGTGCTGCAATCATTTTATGTGGATAATTGTCTTCAGTCTATTCAGTCTCAGGATCAAGCCAGACAGCTCATTGACAAGATGAGAGATCTCCTTATGGGGGAAATTTTGTGTCAAAAAAATTAATATAAATATGAACGAATTTATAAATGTATATATAATTAATATAAATATAAAAATGTGATCGAGATATATGTGAGTAAAAATGAATATAAATATGAACGAATTTATAAATGTATATATAATTAATATAAATATAAAAATGTGACACACAAATAAATGTATATATGTATATAAATATACATACATTTGTAAATATATTTTCGAGATTTTAAAATAAATATGCTTGACTTTGTGTGTGCAGTCTGGCAGTCTGCATTTGTGGATCCATTTTTTGCATTTGTGGATCCATTGTTTGCATTTGTGGATCCATTGTTTGCTGCTCTCGTGTCCATGGCGTAATTTTGACACACTCTTACCGTGCTGCGAGATGCACAAACAAATGCATGCCGATTTGAATGTGAACAGCGGCACAGCCCTCTATTCACGGAGCATCCACCAGATGGCAGTGTTGCGCAAACGGCTCTGGGTAGAACTAGGTACAACAATTACCGACACCTTGTGCACCACGCTGTAGAGATGGAAAGAAACAACGATTCCGCAGAATCTACTGTAAGTTCTTGCATTCTTGTTATTTTACACATGTGTTATTTCATCAGAAAATATCATTGAACGAATGGGATGTCTTTCATATCTGGATGGGACAGCAACAGCTATTCTAGGGTAACTAGCTGGATCTTGTCCATTGGAGTTGGAAGCTAGTTACTCGGAAATAATCAAAATTTTCTAGCAATATGCATCCGAGGTTTTCCATCAACAGAATGATTCAAGCGATTCATTTCGAACGATAGTGAGTAGCGAATTAAAAATGAAGTTGGCCCTTGCAGATTTGCATGTTTTCTGCCCCCATGCTGTCATTACATAGCACGTGTTTCTGCTCAGTTCAAACCCCGGAGTTTCAGTTCCAGAAAACGACTGCTTGCCAGGGGTGCTGTTCTTGAAAGCGAAGTAGCTAACCGGTGTGACCGCCTGTCTGGCTACCAGTAACAAGATGTTACTCCCAATGTTGTAATAATTCTATTATTAAAGTTAATTAAGAGTGACATTCTTTACGACCTATCACCGTTGGTTCTAACACTCTGGGTAACCAGTTGTTACTGAACAACATAGGCTCTCACACCGGTTAGCTAGTTTCACAAGTAGTTCTAGCTTACAGACTCTGCAGTAGTAGCTAACTCCTGTATCTCCAAACCAAGCACGTGAAGTGAACCACTGCTGAAGAAGTCTGGACTCTGAGTTTGTGGAGACTGTGATAGTGAGGGGCCTCCTATCAGTTTCTCGATACACTTGAAGAAAATGTACCTCACAGAAACTGAAGTAAATCACTGAAATCAAGACTCTACCCTGGCACCTCACGTAACCCACAGCGCTTAGGCTACTCCCCAGTCCGAGTAGGCTACTTGAGTAAAGTGTGCATGTATGCAGATAGGTAAACCACACAGAATTTACTATTACTTTGCTATTGTTAAGTATTTATTTTTAATTATCTTTATTACAGAGAATGCTGGAGACCATGGCCCAAAATCTTTTAACAGTACTGGCCAGGGCAAGTTCTTCAACGACTGCCTCTATCAGTACCTCTACTCCCAGACAAACACCCACTCCAACCTTTACCCCTACCCCAGTTCGTCCGTCTACCCCTGCCCCTTCCTCCTCTGCTAACCGTGTGAACAGCGCCATGAAAAGGTATGACCAATTCAGTATAAAATAATATTTGATAAGTGTGATTTACAGGATATTGAGTGGCCATATTAAACCTCTTACTAAGCCAGTTGAAATTGGTCTATGAGAAGAAAACACACTCATTTTGTTATTGGCACAAAACAGTCCATACAGGAAGAGGTTTCACCTGCTATTTTTCTTAAATAGCGCCATGTAGGCTTTTGTCAATCACGCCTGCCCACCCTAAAAGCATGCTCCGTCTGGTGAAAGTCATACTGGTGACATGCTTACAGAAAAGGGTGGGATGTGTTTTTTCTCCATGCTTTGAGTGTTTGTTAGACCAGTACAGACCCCCTGAAAAGGTCAATTTAGCATAATATGTCCCCTTATAGTTAAGTCATGTGAGTTATAATCTTTTTGCAGACAATTTCCTGGACTGTACACTGGGGGGACTGTGAACAGGGGAAAGGCCAGGTTCAAAACCCCAGAAAAGCACCGAGTCACTGATTTGCCCGTGTTTGTTTTGCCTGGGCCAACATCAGTCACCCCAAAAGGCTCCAGGGAGCTGGAGCTGGCCTATGCAGGCCTGGGGAAGAAAATCGTCCCACTAGCTGAAAGCAGCAACCATTCCCAGGTATTTTGATTCATACGTAGCCTCAGTATGTGCACTGTAGTACAAAAGCAATTACTCTATCACTGACTGTCACTGTCCCCTTGTTGACTAGTGAGCAACATCATTGTGAATTGTATCCCTTTAGATAGTATCAATGATGGAGGAGGAGTATCCAAAACTGAGGCCTCTCATGGGGAGGTGGATGTTTTTTAAAGCCACAGGTATTATGCACAGAATACATCATAACAAAATTGTATTGCTGATTGTGGTTACATCACAACCATGTATTGTGATGTGTAAAATTCCTTTGGTAAATGTTACATTTTTATTTTTAGGTGGCAGTGGCCAGAGGAAACTTAGTGTCATTCCAATAGACTCCGAAGGCTATTCGGGCCGACAGCTCCGCCTGGCATCCAATAATGGCAAGAACACACTGTTTTTGGTTCCGGTGCAGGAAGAGCTGGAGACTGTCCCTCTACCAATAAATGCCCCCGAATTTGCCAAAATGCCAAAAGTAGCCTGCAACAATTGCGCACAGATTGTGCCTTTGCAGATGCTGGGACTACATGTTGAAAGCTGCCAGACAGCTGTAAGTTGTTTTCCTGTCTTCATTTGTTAATCAGATTAAAATGTATACGGCATATACTATATGACATCCTTGTGACTTTAAATGGTTTTTCACAAACATCACCTGCTTTGTCTTCAACATTGTTATCATAGTATTATTAATTTCATTAATATTTCTAGCCGGAGCAAGCAGAAAAAATCCTCATTGATGTTGATGATGATGATTATGATGATAATGATGACAACGATGAAACTGACAATGTGGACCAGCCAGAAGAAAAAGGGGTACGTTTTTTTTTGAAAGGATGAAAGAATTTTTCCATTATACTTGTCATCACTATTCAAATTTAAGTTTTGAGGGGTATACAGGGAGTGGGATCAAATCTGCATCGGGGGGGAGGGAAAACGATTCTGTACATCTTACCACTGCAGGACGAAATTGATCTTTCTTCTCTGTCTGGTGATGCAGAGGAATTGTCTTTAATGGCAAAGGCAAAGTGCAAGAACTGCCTAACAGTCATGCCATTGCAGTTACTGGTATTGCATGTCACTGAATGCAGAAATCTGGAAAGTGCCTCAGAACCTGAGCCAGAGGTATTGTGTAGTTCTTGCAAGTGATTACTTTATTTGTATAGCACAATTCATACAAACACCTTTTTAGATTTTTTTTCCCTCATAAAACTGTTAAAGCACATTGACCTGCATGTAAGGCACGTAATTAAAAAGTCATGCAAGTTCCTGGGGATTGGAGAGCTTAATGCAAGGTCTTGGACTTGAGACTGGGTGGGTCAATAGCAACCATCAACTATTTGATTAATGATAATAATAATAGCTTGGTTTTATATAGCGCCTTTCATGGAACCCAAGGTAGCTTTACAAGGGGGGGTGTAGGGGCAGGGGTAAAGGGGCAGGGTGGTTAGAGGCCATATGCCTCTGTGAATTGATGGGATTTAAGGTGCTTCTTGAACGTAGCCAGTGTGGGGGTCTGGCGTATGTTGAGAGGTAGACTGTTCCAGAGGATGGGGGAAGCAACACAGAAAGCTCAGTCACCAACAGTACGAAGCCTGACGCAGGGGATGATAAGTTGGTCCTTTCCAGAGGACCTCAGCGACCTCGACTGGGAGTAGGATGTAATGATGACAGTTGATGATATTTATAACCATGTCTATTTACATTAGGAAGAAGAAAACACTGCTTCGACATCGGCAGCAACAGCACCTGAACACCTCCAGGTATCTTGTTTTAATATTTTTCATATGTAGTAATGTCCATATTTATTGTTAATATTAGTGCCATGACAAAGGCTTTTATGTCTGATTGTAGGACAATGAGGTTCCTTGCCCCATATGTGGCGACATGTTTGCCTCTGCATACATTGAGGCACATGCCAGTGACTGTGGTCCAAGGTAATTGTCTATGTTGTGTGGTATTGTCATTGTCTCTATTGAATTCAGTGACATTGAACACCAATTTCTGTGAGAAGGCATTATTAAACCCTTACAACCCGACCCCTACTGTACATGGGATGTTAACAGAATGGTAATGATCAAGTCATAATGTATTACTGAAGGCTCTGTCTAATGTCAGAGTCATGCAGTGCTATGGAAGTTCACTCTTTCCAGTTTCACTTTTCAAGTTTCACTTTTAATATGAATTCACAGGTTGGAGGAACCTTCAGATACAACTCTGGGTACAACTGCAAGGGATGCTGCAGGACCAATACAAAGGTTTGTATATTTTTTGGAAACTAATTATCAATGTTAATGTTAGTTTTATTGTTGACTGACATGCACTGGACATACAAAAGAATTCAAATTACGATTCTTATCAAGCCGTATATTTTAGGATTGTCTGGAAATCTCTAAACAAGACGCCTGCAGTGTAGATTGGTCCAGTTACATAACAATTAATTACTATATTATATTACCCTAGTACATGATGTTGTTCATACTTTTATTCAGATGGCACAGCTTTCAAACTCCAGTTATGATCTGAACTGTAAGGTTATGTTGTGAGATTAAACTGTGTGTGTGTCCTGTCTTGCCTATGTGTGACCATGGCTGTGGGTTAGTGTGGTTCCAGGCTCCATGCTAATGAATTTCAGTGAAAACTGTATGTTACTGTGCATGCTAAAATAATATTTCTTTATTTTAGTGTCGATGATGTCATCCAGACAGTTACATTGGCTGTTAACACAGACAAAGTCTTCGGGTTGACGGTGTCCCGACAAAACATGGTGGAGAGGGGCCTTCTTCAGTGGCAGCGGCAAAAAAAGTCTTCTCCAGACAACCAGCTGAAAATCACTTTCTTGGGGGAAGCAGGAGTAGACACGGGGGCTCTGAGGAAGGAGTTTTTGACAAGTACGTAAAGTGATTAAGTGTATAAAGTTATTACTGTAAGATGATTGTTTACTTTTCTACAAATTTTATGGTTAAATATCTTGAATTCTATTCATGACTAGAAATGGTGGAGGGAATCGAGCAACGATTTTTTGAGAAGGGGGCCCATGGCAGCACTCCAGCTTATTCATTGTCTGATTTTGACAAAGGGCTTTTCAGGTATGTTTCTCTTGTATTCTATACTGTCCTACATTTGTGGGATGGGATTATACAGACATGTTTCACAATAACCATGTTACTGATGATTACAATATTAAAAACATGTCAACTTAATAAACATTTTGCTTGTTTCTACACTCTGGTTTTGTTGGTGTTGGGTCTGTTTTGCCAAGGACTGTTGGACAAATTTTTTCTGCAAGCCTGGCTGAAGGAGGTCCATCACCCAATTTCATCACGGACTGGTGCTACCACTATCTTTGCCAGGGACAAATAAAGTCAGAAGACTGGACAAAAGCTGATGTTTCTGATGCAAACTACACTGACCTCATCTCTAAGGTAAGACACTGTTGTTGGTGGTGAAGAGTCACCGCTCATCTGTTGGAATGTGTAGTGACTTCCAGTTTAAAAAAAAAAATTTTTCAAGTAAATTGCCAGAACTCTGCCTGATGAAAGTACAGACAGAAAGCTTGCAGTATCTGTAAAGCTGTTTTTTGCACAGACTTCAAGTGTGTGTTTTTTTTTTCCCCTTTTTTACTATAAGACATTGTTGTTAAAATAATGAACTGGTTACAGTCACAGTGGTTACAAAACTTTCACTTTATCTATAATTCAGATTGAAGCAGCTGCTGAGCCGGAGCTCCACGAACTGGCTAATGATGTATTTGGTTGTGGATATAGTGGACTCATCAGTGGGGGGAAAAAGGATGAAATGATACGGTATGTAAATTTGTTAGATACGCTTTCTGTCATGGTGTCAAAATATTTGTATGTAATGCTGTAATGTGTTGTTTACAGGTCTGTGCTTTGCATGTCATAAGTTTTCATGTTTTTTTTTCACGTTACTTTTCTGTGTTGTAGTGCTGTGATCTTGCATGCAAACCTTAGGCTTCTGCCAATTTTGCAACAAATGAAAGAAGGGCTGAGCCTCTTTGGGTTAGGCAACATCATGGCCAGGCACCCAGACATATGTAGGCCCTTGTTTGTGCCTGGAGATGAAGTGACTGTAAGTACATAACATTACACTTAGCTATTGTTTTACCCATCCTCATTAAAGCTGCAGTCTGCAACTCTTTTTCAAGCATAATGCCTGGAACTGTTCGGGGATTCTGAAAGTAGTACATTAAATACCCCAATACAAAAAAAAAGAGTTCTCTAGGTCCCCTATATGTCCCGCTAGGTCCCTCCAAAGCCAGCAGGTTTGTTTACAAAATTGCAGACCGGACCGGTAAAAGGTAACCAATCAGGTTACGAGCTGGGCTCTGCTGCCTGTCAATCACCGATTGTGCACGCGCGATACAAGGTAGGCTCGTCCCCACGCTTATTTATCTGGACTATTGAACTTCATTACGGGCTAGTCTACTTACTGTGTCTTCCATGATCGCAAATGACAGGTGAGTTGATGAATGAGGAGTCGTGTAAGCGCATCTGGCGTGCACGTAGACGTGCACGAGTTCTCATGTGTTTTGATGGGGCGGGACAGGAAGTTGAATAACTTTTTATTTTTTGGTTAAAAAATAAGCATTTCTTGCATTTTGCGACTACGGAGGTCACCGTTTTCAACTTCAAGCGTTCTGATAGATCATGTAAACTCTTAAAATGCCAAAAAGTAGGACTTTACGTATGACAACAACAAATCTTGCAGACTGCAGCTTTAAGTGACTTAGTTATTTTACAGGTTATTGGTTAGTCCCTGAAGCAATGTGGGATTAGGTGCCTTGCTCAAGGGCATGTCGGCCATGGAGTGAAAGAGGGAGTGGAAGGGTGGGATTTGAACCTGCAATCCTCTGGTCTAAAGCCCATGAATGAAAGCCCTTCTTCACCACAAAGCCATGGCTGCCCTTAACTTCTTAATTGACTAACAAGTGCAGTAAAAGTACTGTAAAAATCACTACCATTGCTCTGTAAATAACATAATTTCATTGTTGTAACAGGTTGACGCTGATTACATCAACTCCATCCTATTGGCTGAGCATAGTGAGGAGGGGTCGATGAGAAGAGCGAGAGAGGTGGCCATTATGCAGTACTTCCAGGACTTCCTCCAGGAACTAGAAGAAGGTAAACCAACTTGTTTTAAACAGATGTCCATTTTATTCACAGGTTGAAGTTTCAGCAATAAAAAATGTATTTAGGAAAAATGACAAGCGGGAAAAAAAAAAAGAGAAGAAGAATCATGCATCATATCCTAATTCTGTGCTTTCAGACGGGAATAAGCTGCGCCCCTTAGTCCCAAAACACCCGAAAGACATCCTGCAGTGGAGCATGGAACAGGAACATGAACAAGGTAAAACACTTGCTTTAAACAGATGTCCACTTTGTTCACAGGTGTTAAACGTTTTAGCAATGACCAAAAAAAAAGTATTTATGAAGAATGAACAGCTGTTTAAAAAAAGAAGAATAATCACACACCATTTCCTAATTCTCTGTGCTTTCAGATGAGAATGAGCTGCGCCCCCTGTGCCCAAAAGATATCCTCCAGTGGATTACAGGCCAGGGTCATATCCCTCTTAATGCACAAGAAAAGAGCAAATTTGTTCTCACAGTTACATTCAACCATGACTGCACATCATTGTATGGTGAACACAGGGTATGCTACCCTGTTGTTGCAGCATGCACGAACACCATTACTTTGCCTGTGGCACACATCAGAAGCATTGCCGATTTCAGATTAGTGCTCTGTAATGGATACCTTCAGGGGCAGGAGTTTTCTTGTGTGTAACTGTCTGTGTGCGCACGCGTGTGGGTGGGATATACATTTAGTGGTTCTCGATTAAGTTTTGGACGTATGTTAAAGTTTCAAAGTAGATGTCTATACCACTGTTTTGTGATGGCTTCAGTGGATCAATGTGTTCCTTCAATAAATTGAGATCCTCTGGATTGAGTGGGCTTTCAAATTGAGGAACTTGTACTCCATGGTGGGGCTCTGGGACATCCCCACTCTGCTCCCAATCAATGTCTGGAAGGTTCAACTCCTTAACAAGAACAAAGAAGCATAATGCATTTTAACCTCAGGGTTCACAATTATGATCATTCGCTATGAAAAAAAACAAAAAACTTGGTGCCAAATACTGTATTTCTCTTACAATCTAAAAATCTGTAGGCACATGCATTTTATTCACAGAAAAGGTGGTTCTTTGTCTACCTCTGGGTCGTGAATGGGATGTTGAATTTGCCCAAGTTCCCACAGCTGGTTTGGGGTCATGTTTTGTTCTGTCCTCAAAGCATGGTTGTCCCATCCTTGACGGAACAGGTCCAAGAAAAACTGTAGACGGGGCAGGAACACAAAATGGAGGCAGAAGAAATGAGTGATGTTCGTGAGGTCAAGGTGGCCCTCTTCTTCCAGCATATGAAAGATGTGGTAGTAGACATTGGTCGCTCCCGTCCAAACATCACGCCAAAGTCTCTCGATCCTGTTCAAAAAGAAAAAACATCACTACTTTTTGGATGTACTATTTACGATTTAGTGTTGTATATACTACAGTGACAGTCCAGCATATTACAATTTTTTCAGTTGCTAAGAAGCACTAACCCATACTTATGATACTTTATAAACTAAACTCTTAACAGACTGACACCTACAAAACACAATAGGCCAAATGGTTAGCATACCTCTGGTTATGAACACTTTTGCCAGCAATAAAGCACCCACTGTCTGCTCCGCGCATGGTGAACATCAAACGGGCAACACCAACATTTTCTCCTCCATGATCTGCTCGCACTCTGTGAAAAAATTGCACAACCAAATTGCAATGGGATGGTGACCGGCTGACCGCACTGTAATGTTAAGGGAAACACTCCTCACACCTGCTAATTACCTGAGAGGATATCCAAATTCTTGAACTGCCTCACTGAAGAAGGCTTGGTTGGTGTCAGACCTGTTGTTGTCGGCTGCTTTCAAGTACATGATCTGTAACATTTTGACCAATTGGATTGTGAAGAATAGAACAGAATACCGTTACTTTTTGCCATGTTGTACTGTCTGGTTTCTTTATACCGTGAAGCAAGCTAGAATCGCCAACAGGGATTGACAATTTAAATTTTTACCCTATGTCAATGTCAATTTTATACTTTTACTCTTACCTTGCGTGAGAATCCATCAATTCCACCAAATATGACGATGTTGTACCTAATAGATGAAAAAATGAGCAGTTTAGATAAATTTATTTACAGTACGTCTAGAGATTTTTGAAAAATTATTCCTAAAGTAAATTCCTAAAGCAACATGAATACCAGTACATAAATACACAACACACAAAATAGAGAAAGTGGGCAATGACCTGTGATAAATGATTAGCCTACACCCCTTTTGAAAAGTAACATTTTGATCAATATTTCAATTTCCAAAAATGACCATATAATAAGGATAATACAACATATGTTCATCTTAAAACAAAAAATAGGTTAATAATATGATTTAAATAACTTTTTACCATTTCTGTGGGAAAAAAAACATGGACGTTCTAAGGAGTTCAGATCAGGCGTCAGTCATACTTCATCACAGAATCACTCTCACCTTGTCAGAAAATCAGCAGTGGCCATAGGTGTGTGTGTGTGTCATTATCATTTTGGAGAAGAACACAATAATCAAGGACATTGAATGATCATCAGCTCTCAAACACCAGTACTCATGCAACCTCACATAGGGGTACTCTTCCCTTCCATGTTTCACTTAAAGCGCCATGCATTTTTCTTTGTATTCTTCATCTTTCCAACACCATAGTTTTGATTCCATCAGTTCTAAAAAAACAAGATTGAGCTTGGGTACAGCATACACTTCCTATAGACTGCATTATGGACAGAATTAGCCCTTGCACATTGGGCGTAATGAGATGCCTCTTTGGTGGGCACCACCCACACAGAGCATTCCTCAGTGCCACATATTGTTTTAGGGGAAATAATCACCCCAGTATACATTTCTACTCCCATAGATAAACACTCAGGCACTAATGTGGTGCCATTGCTTTGAGGAAATGGGAAGGGCTCCATGCAAAGCAGTCTGATGTAAAAGTCCCTAAAGTCCTCACACTCACCTCAGAGTGATAGAATGCTTGATCATAGAATTGACATGTAGCTTATCTCTGAGACTTTCATTTGGGTGTACTTGTTTCTGCACCACCCTAATTTGATTTAAACTGAAAATATGTAATACCTCATAATATGAACCTGTCTTTTATGTTGGAAGATGATCAGATATTGTATTAAAACATATATGCGCACTGTGGAGTTATCTTATCGGTTTAGTGAAATATTGTTCACAATTCAAAAGGGTTGTACTTGTTATTGCTGGGAACATACCATTTAAACACCACAAAGAATGTTTTTCACCTGATCAACTTGTGGTTGGTATCGATGTGCAGGAGGTACTTCGGGCATGGCACAGAGTAGGTACGCCTCACAACACAACCAAGCTGTGTCATCCGAGCCACAACCCCAATGCTGTCTACCCTGTGCATGGCTGCCATAACACGCTCCCACTGGACCTCATGCCCTAGTCCCCGCAGTGCTCCTCGCATGTTTCGATAACCTGATCAGATGAGATGAGTGTTACAACATTCTTCATTTTCAAAAAAACAATTACACTTTAACCCATCCCACCCTGCCCCATTTGTGGGCAGCTGAAGCCTATAGGTTAAGGTCTTTCAATCTGGGGGATGTAGGTCAAATCCCACCTCACCTCTCTCTACACCAGCATCCATGACTGAAGTGCCCTCGAGCAAACCCCACATTGATCCAGGGACTGTAACCTATATCCTGAAACATAGTAACTATATGTCGCTTTGGATAAAAGCGTCAGCTAAGTGCAATGTAATAATCCACCCCCGCCACACACCACCACTGCCCATACAAACAATTTTAATTTCACTGCATGATTTACATGTTTCTTTTAAAATCTGTGCATGAGACAAATTAAACTCTTTGTATCCTTGTACCTGAATGTGGCCACCACTGTTTCAGTTGTGATACAAGTTCATCCAGTTCAGCATCCGTGCAGGAACTGTATTGGTGGCGCCTTCCAGGCAGGTTATGGTCTGCCAGACGTCGATAAAGTGTCTTACGGGACACACCTAGAATTTTTGCGACAGTCACTATTTGGAGTCTATTTTCAATAAGGTGCTGTACGTACTCCATATTTAGAATAATTTTTGGCCGCCCACTACCAGGGCACCTTTCAAAGTGGATTGGTGGCAACGGGGCGTCATCTTGCCGCATTCTCCATTGCTGTAGTGCACTGCACAGGTCAGATATTGCGTTCATGACCTCTATCGGGATGGCAATATGCTCTCCTATGATGCTCATATAAACAAGCTCCTGTCTGCATACAAATTGCAGCAAGTCTGGGTCAAGGGGCGTTTGCTGGAGCGCCTGAGAAACTCTGGTGTGCAGCCTCCCCATTACGTACTGCAGCAGGGTGTCCTAAAAAACAAATCATTAAATGAAATTAAAAAAAAGTTCTCACATAGTCACATAGTGATTAACACTCATAAGGTTTGACTTCAACATTGTTACAGCCCCCATAGTGTTACAAATCCCTCTAAGTCCTTGTGACATCACAGTTAGGACTCAAAATTTAACCAATCACATAACACTTTGGTGTTGGGGGTGTACAGAGCAAAAAGGGCAATTTCTTCACTAGGCAGCAATTTTTTTTTTTGCATTGAATCTAGCCAAATTGAAGGAGGTCAATGTCATGAGTGGAAGCATGGCAGCCTACAAGTCAATCTGTGCGTCACATACACTATAGCTTTTCATTCAGGACTTAATGAATCTTAATTTATCTTCACAGTGCTACACAGTTCTACCACATCACTCAGTCCCATCAGACTGAAAGGGATACATGTCTGATCCCAGACAGCAAAATCCCGGCCTTTGCACCTTTTGTGCCAAAAAATGACAGCTTGCCAGAAAGACTTCCCTATTTCATTGTATATAAATGTATTTTTGTTGTATGGTTTTATGTCTCATTGTAAATTGTGTTGTTTTGCATTGCTGTTAATATGGTTAAAGCCAGTGTAACCAGTATAACCAGTGTAAGCGCCTTGGATACAGCACTGAGATACGTTTTCGGACAGCACTTTATTAAACAAAAATAATATTAGTTCTATATTCACCGCTCTTGGAAGTATGCAACGTCACCGTCTGAGATTGGGGCAGACGGAACAGACAGAATGTTCACACAATAGTTAATTGCCGTTCGGAAAACCGTGTAAACATTCCTTAAGCAATATGACCCAAGTGGGAGGGATGGTGTTGACTCGACTGACATCCTCCCGGGTGTGGTTCGGCCAAAGGCACGAAGCCGAAGACTGATCTTAAGCACCCAAACAACCCGAATACATGCATTCGCAATGCAATACAAGTGTGATAAGAAACAGACACAAAGCCAAACGGATTTCGCATGCATACTTGGATTGCATTGAGGGCGATCGTTTTCTGGCACAACTTAACATGCCAAAAGAAAAGCTTTTGGCAAGCCTCTGCGATGATATAACGTACAGTCGACACCATAAACAAGCGAAGTCATTCATTTACTTATTTAATTATTTACTCAATTATTCAGCCAGGTTTGTCATTTTACCATGATCTTGGCTAATGCTCGCAGATGTTAGACCCAAAACCACTACTGTATGGCAGGAGACGCTATTGGTTGCCAGGGGCAACGCCATCAGAACTTAACGGAGGCGCGCCTATATACCGCGATTTTTTTCTCATGCTTTGAAACCTGCAGC
The DNA here is from genome assembly GCF_027942865.1 of Odontesthes bonariensis. Taxonomy (NCBI): domain Eukaryota; kingdom Metazoa; phylum Chordata; class Actinopteri; order Atheriniformes; family Atherinopsidae; genus Odontesthes; species Odontesthes bonariensis. Next base: position 5,546,164 of record NC_134510.1, read on the forward strand.
TTATAACATAGTGCAGCTGATGTTCATTGTGTTATATTTGTTATCTAAATGTTCAGAACATATGATCAATGACGCTACTCATAGCAGCTCCGCTAGCATCAATAGCTATTCTGTTGTCAGAATGCTTTCTCCCACTGACCTAGAACCTGAATCGGAATCTATCAAAGATTCTCTAGGTTATATCTACTCTGATTCTATCTACGTCAATGCTAGCTCCAGATCATTTTACCTTTGATTCTGAAACGTGTTCTGAACATTTAGATAACAAATATAACACAATGAACATCAGCTGCACTATGTTATAAGCTGCAGGTTTCAAAGCATGAGAAAAAAAATCGCGGGTTATAGCTGGTTATAACCCTAACCCTAATAAGTTTAATACATTTTACCTTTCATTCTGCCTAGCCAAAGGGATTTAGGAAAAGTCATAAATGATTGAACTGCTAGTCATACCCATCCAGTTGTTCCACTTGTCGACTCCATATTGATCGTCCAAAGCCTCTGTCTTGGACTGCCAGGTACTGCCATTGCCCTGTTCCTTGCACACTGCCATCTGGTGGATGCTCCGTGAATAGAGGGCTGTGCCGCTGTTCACATTCAAATCGGCATGCATTTGTTTGTGCATCTCGCAGCACGGTAAGAGTGTGTCAAAATTACGCCATGGACACGAGAGCAAACAATGGATCCACAAATGCAAACAATGGATCCACAAATGCAAAAAATGGATCCACAAATGCAAGACTGCCAGACTGCACACACAAAGTCAAGCATATTTATTTTAAAATCTCGAAAATATATTTACAAATGTATGTATATTTATATACATATATACATTTATTTGTGTGTCACATTTTTATATTTATATTAATTATATATACATTTATAAATTCGTTCATATTTATATTCATTTTTACTCACATATATCTCGATCACATTTTTATATTTATATTAATTATATATACATTTATAAATTCGTTCATATTTATATTAATTTTTTTGACACAAAATTTCCCCCATATCTCCTTGCCAGTGGAGGCTTCGATAAGACTACAAGTACCAAGTCCTTCTTGACCACCTCAGATTCCCTGCTGCACTCCAAATAGCCAAGCGGTTCATCCACAGTGCAACGCCATACACTACTGCCATGCAAGCCCTCATGCAAAGATATGGTCAGCCTAGACAGCTTGTGCAGGGAGAACTCAATGCCATCCTGAACGCTCCACCTGTCAAGGCCGGAGACTATCAAGGTATTGAAGATTTCGCAGCATCAGTTGGAACGCTAGTGGGCATGTTAAGCACAATGCAAGGCCCCTCCTCTTCAGAACTGATGTGTGGTTCTAATGTTGACACACTACTCACTAAGCTGCCTCCCAACTTCAGAGATGCCTTCGCAGATTACTGCTTCAACAGGGGAATCATCCAGAGTGGCAGTGACAGGACATATGCCCTTCCAGATCTGGCAGACTGGCTCGAGAGGAAAGTCCAGACGCTGCAGGTATCCCGTCGGATAAGTGCATGTCCCCCAGAACCCACACATGCTGACAGTCGCGAGCGCAGAACAGTGAAGCAGCCAAGAGTGAAATCTGCAACTATTCTACTCGGCAACCACCAGGGGGCACAGCAACATAATCCAGCTCCTGCATCCAGCACCCCACTACAGTCATCCAAGCGTGACAGGTTTAAGCCCTATTGCCCTTACTGTAGTAACCAAGAACACTACCTCAACGCCTGTAGCGACTTTGCCAAGCTCACCAACAATGCAAAGGCTGGCTGGATAAAGGAGAAGAAAAGATGCTGGAGGTGTGGGAGAGGACATCCACCTGACAACAGGCAGAGTGATGCTGAAGGTCGTCCCAGTACGCCTGCACAATGGGAAGAGAACACTCAATACTTACGCTGTTCTAGACGACGGATCTGAAAGAACAATCATACTACCAGCTGCTGTGCGTCACCTGGGTCTCAAGGGGAAGGAAGAAACCCTGTCTCTAAGAACAATCAGACAGGACAAGGTGCAGTGAAAGGGAGCTACAGTTTCATTCAAAATGTCACCCATGATGAAGAAAGGTGTGAAACATGACATTCAACATGCTTTCACAGCAGCAGACCTGCATCTGGCTGAACAATCATGTGCAGCGGACAGCCTGAAACAAAACTACCAGCACCTGAGAGACATTCCATTGCACTCCTACAGTAAAATCAAGCCTATGCTACTCATCGGTTCTGACAACCCTCACCTGATAACACCAGTATCCCCAGTGCGGTCTGGCCCAATCGGTGGACCTGTAGCTGTGTGCACGGCTCTGGGATGGGCTGTGCAGGGACCTGCCACCTTCCTACATCAGTCATCAGGTGAGAACAGCTGTCTTCATTCTTCATTCCTCTCTCCTTCAGAAGAGCTACACCAACATGTTGAAAGGCTCTGGAAGCTTGACACATTGCCTTTCAGAAACAGCAAGGAAGTGACCCGCTCTAGTGAAGATAGAGCAGCTATGGAACAACTCTAAAACACCTGGTGTATTAGTGTTGTCTGGTGTCTGTACAGGTGGAAGAGGCTGCTGAGGATAATAGTGTTGGACAGGAGGAGCAGGATAATATGCAGGCGGATAGGGGTATTGCTGAGGAGGAGGCTGCCAATACTTGGGTGCACTGTAGGCTGGTCGTGATGGGGCATGTGCAGTCTGAATCGGTGGGGCATTAACTACAGAGACTGCAGGTGGCACCATTGAGGTAGTTGGATGTGCTGATGAGATGGAGGCTACAGAGTCCACACGTCCCATCTGTGAAAGGGGAGCAGATCGTGTAGATTCAACTTCTGAAGCTTGATCCACATCAGCTTGCAGTGCAGAAGAAGCTTGGTTCACAGCCTCCGCATGTGTAGCAGAGGGTGCAGCGTGCGTTGATGAAGCTGCAGCCCTGTCCTGATCCTGAGAGAGCGGCACCATCGGAGCTGGGATGTTTGATGAAGATGGATACTGGATCCCGGTGGTACCGGGACACATCTTCTCAAGATGGGGAAGGCTACTGTACTGAGACATATCGGCAGCATAAGGGTGTGAGCGATATGTGGGGTGATTGTGACCAGCCTGAGGGTGAGGAGTCAGTCGTACATTGTTCATTTCAGCCTCTAACTCTCTCATTTGTTGTCTCACGTTTTGCCAGCGTGCCTCTAGGCGCTCAAGTCTGTCATCAGGGCTCTCATAAGACGGATATGTGGACACTGGATATGGAGGGAATCCTCCAATGTTGGGTGGTGCTGCATATGTTGTCGTCGGTGACGCTGTCCTTGTCACGGTGTGATGAGGGGGTTGAAACGGGTAGCCAAGCTCATAGTCCTCCAGATGTCCGGAAATGCGTCACATCCTGCTGGGACTGGGACTAGGTGGCTGCTGCTCGTCGTAATATCCTCTGCTTCTAGCCATAGCGCAGCTTGTGTACATCCGGCTCGAAGGACTACTTGTAGAATATATTTTGGATGCTGGCGTACACAGTCTGGCCTTAGTCTTCTGCTAGAAAAACTGCAGCTACTCCAGAGGTTTCTTTAACTCTTATTTATTGATTCCACACAGATTGGAACAGGATACACCGTTTGTGTTAGCTGTGTTCGTTGTGTTCGTTGTGGTTTCCTAAATATGGAAATAAATAAACAATTATAAAGTAATATGTCACTGACTTGAGTAAACAATTAAACAAGCACACAGTACTACATGCAGAATGCAGTGAATAATGACAATAATAAGGTAATAATAAGTAATATTACAGAACGGCCACACAGGGGCGCTCCAGACCGCATCATTATAACAGAAAGTAAAATAACGCAGATATTTTCAGATAAAAAACCATCCACGATCATAAACACTCAATCCCAACAGTATTGTATGTTTTGAAACACATATGCAAATTAAGTGGACATATAAATAGGTCTGTGGAAATATATATCTAACAAAAACTCCATGAGTGAGAACAATATCTACAACATGGTGGCCCATTCGCAACCACGGCGCACACATTAGAAACGGCATAACAATGGTAAAAAGTCAATGTAAACTTACTTTGTACTCACGCACAACCGACACATATAATAGCAATGACGGGTGAGGCCCGGTTCGGTTTACACCTTTATGAACAGCGGGAATGTGCTCAGCGACCAACAGGTAACACTGCTGCAGTCAGGTTATGTTGTCCATGTGTAAATTCGGGACTACTCGGGTCTTTCCGGATGTGACGGTGACGTCACACGCACGGCAGAGCAGGGAAGTTTGCTCATCCTTTGTCCTTCATATATATCCATTCTAAGTAGGTTCCATGCATAAACCTCTTCAAATGACCTTGTTTGAGAAAGAAAAAAAGGAATAGCCTTACTTTTGCGAGTTAAGGCCAAATTGGTATTTTTGCTATAAAATGAATTCCTTCAGTCAAAACAAGTTCAAACTCCTTTGTCCTTCATATATATCCATTCTAAGTAGGTTCCATGCATAAACCTCTTTAAATGACCTTGTTTGAGAAAGAAAAACAGGAATAGCCTTCTTTTGCGGAGTGAAGATGAAATTCGGATTTTTGCTTATAAACACCAATTCCTTCAGTCAAAACAAATGCAAACTCCTTTGTCCTTCATATAGATCCATTCTAAGTAGGTTCCATGCATAAACCTCTTTAAATGACCTTGTATGAGAAAGAAAATCAGGAATAGCCTTACTTTTGCGAGTTAAGGCCAAATTGGTATTTTTGCTATGAAATAAATTCCTTCAGTCAAAACAAGTTCAAACTCCTTTGTCCTTCATATATATATCAATTCTAAGTAGGTTACATGCATAAACATCTTTAAATGACCTTGTATGAGAAAGAAAAAACAGGAATAGCCTTACTTTTGCGAGTTAAGGCCAAATTGGTATTTTTGCTATAAAATGAATTCCTTCAGTCAAAACAAGTTCAAACTCATTTGTCCTTCATATATATCAATTCTACGTAGGTTCCATGCATAAACCTCTTTAAATGAGCTTTTATGAGAAAGAAACACAGGAATAGCCTTCTTTTTCGGAGTGAAGATGAAATTGGTATTTTTGCTTATAAACACCAATTCCTTTAGTCAAAAAGAGTTCAAACTCCTTTGTCCTTCATATATATCAATTCTAAGTAGGTTCCATGCATAAAACTCTTTAAATGACCTTGTATGACAAAGAAACACAGGAATAGCCTTCTTTTGCGGAATTAAGACGAATATCGGATTTTTGATTATAAACACAAATTCCTTCAGTCAAAACAAGTTCAAACTCCTTTGTCCTTCATATATATCCATTCTAAGTAGGTTCCATGCATAAACCTCTTTAAATGACCTTGTATGACAAAGAAACACAGGAATAGCATTATTTTTGCGGAATTAAGACGAATATCGGATTTTTGCTTATAAACACCAATTCCGTCAGTCAAAACAAGTTCAAACTCCTTTGTCCTTCATATATATCCATTCTAAGTAGGTTCCATGTATAAACCTCTTTAAATGACCTTGTTTGAGAAAGAAAAACAGGAATAGCCTTACTTTTGCGAGTTAAGGCCAAATTGGTATTTTTGCTATAAAATGAATTCCTTCAGTCAAAACAAGTTCAAACTCCTTTGTCCTTCATATATATCAATTCTAAGTAGGTCCCATGCATAAAACTCTTTAAATGACCTTGTTTGAGAAAGAAACACAGGAATAGCCTTACTTTTGCGAGTTAAGGCCAAATTGGTATTTTTGCTATAAAATGAATTTCTGCAGTCAAAACAAGTTCAAACTCCTTTGTCCTTCATATATATCAATTCTAAGTAGGTCCCATGCATAAACCTCTTTTAATAACCTTGTTTGAGAAAGAAAAACAGGAATAGCCTTACTTTTGCGAATTAAGGCCAAATTGGTATTTTTGCTATAAAATGAATTTCTGCAGTCAAAACAAGTTCAAACTCCTTTGTCCTTCATATATATCAATTCTAAGTAGGTCCCATGCATAAACCTCTTTAAATGACCTTGTATGACAAAGAAATACAGGAATAGCCTTCTTTTGCGGAGATAAGATGAATTTCGGATTTTTGCTTATAAACAAAAAATTTCTTCAGTCAAAACAAGTTCAAACTCCTTTGTCCTTCATATATATCAATTCTAAGTAGGTCCCATGCATAAACCTCTTTTAATAACCTTTTTTGAGAAAGAAAAACAGGAATCGCCTTACTTTTGCGAGTTAAAGCCAAATTGGTATTTTTGCTATAAAATGAATTCCTTCAGTCAAAACAAGTTCAAACTCCTTTGTCCTTCATATATATCAATTCTAAGTAGACCTTGTATGACAAAGAAACACAGGACTAGCCTTCTGGAAACGTTGTCAACGGATTGACGCTTTGCGGTAAGACGTGTTGCATCACTTCCTGTTACCTTGCTTGTGCACTGTGGAATTTCTTGCTCCGCTTGGAGTACTGATAATCACTTTATTTCGATCTATAACTTACACAATTTTGCATAGTTAAACTCTATAGCTTACCGTTCTGTTCTAACACACTCCTACAGATCTTTAATCTTTATTCTCACTTTTTAGCGGTGTGTCTGGCTCTCTAGCTTAGCATGGCTACCGGTTCTCTTCCTCCTTCTCCTGCTTTCACCTGCTCCGTGTGTCAGATGTTTAGTTACTCCTCTGCCTCCTTTAGCGATAATGGTACATGTAACAAATGTAGTCTTTTTGTAGTTTTGGAGGCGAGGTTATCTGAATTGGAAGCTCGGCTCTGCACTGTTGAAAATCAACCGATAGCGAGCCAGGTCCCTTTAGTCAATGCGGAGCCACCTAGCGTAGCTAGCTCCATTAGCCTCCCCCTAGCAGAACCTGAGCAGCCAGGATTACAACGTGGCTGGGTGACTGTCAGGAAGAGGCATAGCTCTAAAGTCAAGCCCGTTGTTCACCATCGACCTGTCCACGCTTCTAACAGATTTTCCCCACTCAGCGACACACCCGCTGAGGACAAAACCCTGGTAATTGGCAGCTCTATAGTCAGAAACGTGGCATTAGAGACACCAGCGGCCATAGTCAAATGCATTCCAGGGGCCAGAGCGGGCGACATAGAATCCTATTTAAAACTGCTGGCTAAGGATAAACGTAAATATGGTAAAATAGTTATTCACGTCGGCGTTAATGACACCCGGTTACGCCAATCGGAGGTCACTAAAATTAATGTTGCATCGGTGTGTGATTTTGCCAAAACAATGTCGGACTCCGTAGTTTTCTCTGGACCCCTGCCAAATCTGACCAGTGATGACATGTTTAGCCGCATGTCGTCCTACAATCGCTGGTTGTCTAGATGGTGTCCAGCAAACAACGTGGGCTACATAGATAATTGGCAATCTTTCTGGAGAAAACCTGGTCTGATGAGGAGAGATGGCATCCATCCCACTTTGGAAGGAGCAGCTCTCATTTCTAGAAATATGGATGAATTTATTTGCCACCCTAAAACATGACAACCCAGGGCTCAGACCAGGATGCAGAGTTGTAGTCTTACACACTTCTCTGCAGCTTCCCACCTGCTGCTACCCACCCAATCGATTAACACAAAAGGAGCAAATCCTCTTGTGCAAAAAGAAATTATTAAAACAAAAACTTTAACTGAACAAAAACATCAAACTATTAAATGTGGTTTGCTGAATATCAGATCTCTCCTTTCGAAGTCTCTGTTAGTGAATGAGTTGATTTGTGATCATCATATTGATATATTTTGTCTTACAGAAACCTGGCTGAAACAGGAGGATCATGTTAGCATTAATGAAGCAACTCCCTCTGACTGTTTAAATGTTCACGTTCCTCGAACCACAGGCAGAGGAGGAGGAGTGGCAGCTATTTTCAGATCAGGGTTACTCATCAGTCCCAGACCCAAGATTAGTTTGAGCTCTTTTGAATATCTGATTCTCAGTTTTTCCCACGCAAAGTGGAAATCCCAGAAACCTCTTGTGTTTGTTGTTGTGTATCGTCCACCTGGCCCTTATTCTGAGTTTCTGTCTGAATTCTCAGAGTTTTTATCCCAGTTAGTGCTGAGTACAGATAAAGTCATTGTAGTGGGTGACTTTAATATTCATGTAGATGTTGAAAATGACTGCCTGAATATGAACTTTAATTCTATATTAGACTCTATTGGATTTTCTCAGAGTATTCACAGACCGACTCACTGCCTTAATCACACCCTTGATCTTGTTCTGACTTATGGCATTGAGAGTGAACAGTTAACAGTGTTCCCTCATAACCCTGTCTTATCTGACCATTTTCTGATAACCTTTGAGTTTACATTACTTGACTATACAGTTTCTGAGAAGAAATTTACATATAGAAGGTGTCTATCAGAGGATGCTGTAACCAGATTTAAAGAATTAATTCCATCATCCTTTTCTTCACTGCCATGTGCAGATATGACAGAGGACGACTACATAAACTTTACTCCAGCAGCACTTGACTCTCTTGTTGACAGCACTATAGTTTCAATGCGTACAGCACTGGACAATGTTGCCCCTCTGAAAAGGAAGGTAATCAGTCAGAAGAGGTTGGCTCCTTGGTATAATTCACAGCTGCGTGCTTTAAAGCAGACTGCAAGAAAGCTGGAGAGACAGTGGCGTTCCTCTAATTTAGAAGAGTCTCAGTTAGTCTGGAAAGATAGTTTAACAATGTATAAGAAAGCCCTTCGTAAAGCTAGAACTGCTTATTATTCATCATTGATAGAGGAGAATAAGAATAATCCCAGGTTTCTTTTCAGCACTGTAGCCAGTCTGACTAAGAGTCCGAGCTCTGCTGAGCCAGTTATTCCTTTAACTCTCAGCAGTGATGATTTCATGAGCTTCTTTATTAATAAAATTGTTTCTATCAGAGAGAAGATTGATGGAGTCCTTCCCACTATTGTCAGTGATGTATCATCAAGTACAGCAGCTTTAGAAGTATCTTTAGAACCTGATTTATATTTAGACGGCTTCTGCCCAGTTGATCTCTCTGAACTAACAACAGCAATAGTCTCTTCTAAACCATCAACTTGTGTTTTAGACCCAATCCCAACCAGACTGTTCAAGGAGGTTTTCCCATTAATTGACGCTTCCATATTGGATTTGATCAATCTGTCTTTGTTGACAGGATATGTACCTCAGACTTTTAAGGTTGCTGTAATTAAACCTTTACTTAAAAAACCTACTCTTGATTCAGAAGTGTTGGCTCATTATAGACCTATATCCAATCTCCCTTTTATGTCTAAAGTTCTTGAAAAAATAGTTGCAGCTCAGCTTTGTGATCATTTACACAGAAATAATTTGTTTGAAGAGTTTCAGTCAGGATTCAGAGTGCATCATAGCACAGAAACTGCACTGCTGAAAGTTACCAATGATCTCCTCTTAGCCTCTGATAGCGGACTTGTGTCTGTGCTTGTCCTGTTGGATCTCAGTGCTGCATTTGATACGGTCGATCACAGTATCTTATTACACAGACTTGAACATGTTATTGGGATTAAAGGAACTGCAATAGGCTGGTTTAAATCATATTTATCTGATAGATTTCAGTTTGTTCTTGTAAATGAAGAATCTTCCTCACACACCAGAGTAAGTCATGGAGTTCCTCAGGGTTCTGTGCTTGGACCGATTCTTTTTACTTTATACATGCTTCCATTAGGTAACATTATTAGACAGCATGGCATAAATTTCCATTGCTATGCTGATGATACTCAGCTGTACTTATCTATAAAACCAGATGAAACCAATAGGTTGGTCAGACTACAAGCATGTCTTAAAGACATAAAGACCTGGATGACTCAGAACTGTCTGCTGCTAAATTCAGACAAAACTGAAGTCGTTATCTTTGGACCTGAGCGTTTCAGGGAGAAATTGTCTAGCTATATAGTTACTCTAGATGGTATTTCCTTGGCTTCTAGTTCTACAGTGAGGAACCTTGGAGTTATTTTTGACCAGAACTTATCATTTGACTCGCATATAAAACAGGTTTCTAGGACTGCCTTCTTTCACCTTCGTAATATTGTTAAAATCAGGAACATCTTGTCTCAGAGTGATGCAGAAAAACTAATTCATGCATTTGTTACTTCAAGATTGGACTACTGTAATTACTTAAATACTTGTAATTATTGGGCTGTCCCACATATTCTCTGAAAAGCCTCCAGCTGATCCAAAATGCTGCAGCCAGAGTTCTGATGAGAACTAACAGGAGAGATCATATTTCTCCAGTTTTAGCTTCTCTTCATTGGCTCCCTGTTAAATTCAGAATAGAATTTAAGATTCTTCTCCTTACATATAAAACTCTTAATGACCGAGCTCCATCATATCTTAAAGATCTCATTGTAAGATATTTTCCTAACAGAGCACTTCGTTCCCAAACTGCAGGTTTACTTGAGGTTCCCAGAGTTTCTAAAAGTAGAATGGGAGGCAGAGCCTTCAGTTATCAGGCCCCTCAATTGTGGAATAAGCTGCCAGTAAATGTCCGGGAAGCAGACACCCTTTCCACTTTTAAGACCAGGCTTAAAACTTTCCTTTTTTATAAAGCTTATAGTTAGGTCTGTTGAATCTGATAGTGTGTCTGCTAGTGTGTCTTGTTCTGCCTCCACCTCTGGCACCCTCTATACTTTCATTACCCCCTACCCGAACCAGGGTTTGAATCCCATTCCCGCTTCTCTTACCTCTTTTATTTCTCCCCCTACCCAAACCAGGGTTTGCATCCCCACCCCGCTGTGACTGGTGTGCAGTTGGTGAGAGGCTGAGGTAGCTTGTGGCTGTAAAAAGATGGTTGTTGTGGTGTGAGGAGCAGATCTATATAGGGAGTATAGGGAATTACTCACTGAGTCTGGTCCTTTACTTTATTTTATTATTTATTTTTTCGTTAGCACAAGTTTCTTGTGTTTACCTTGAATAGGGATGGCTCATGTGATCCTGAAACATCCCATAGTTAAGCTGCTATAGGCCTAGACTGCTGGGGGGCCTCATCTGACACACCTTTCCTCACTTTACTCTCTTTATGTATATGTGATATTATTGTGGTCATTAACTCGTGTTTCCCTGTTCCAACAGATATCCTTTGAATGGTGTTACAGTGCCGCCGTTGAGGTGGCCCCCTGCCCCCCCCCCCCCTCCCCCCCCCTTTTTCTGTCTTCTCAAACCCCAGCTGGTCGAGGCGGATGGCCACCCTTCCTGAGTCTGGTTCTGCCAGAGGTTTCTTCCTGTTAAAAGGGAGTCGTTTCTCTCCACAGTCGCCTCAGGCACGCCGCTCAGGCCGGGAGATTGGACCGAAAAACAAAAAGTTTTCAGTGCAATCTGTTGGTTTTCTTAGCTAGGAAATTGTTTTTGAATTGGCTCTATATGAACGAATTGGATTATTTTATGAATTATGATTATTATTAATTAATTGATTTCCAATTGGCTTGAATTGGACTTACTATCTAAGTGCCTTGAGATGACATTTGTTGTATTTGGCGCTATATAAATAAAAATGAATTGAAATTGAATTGAATTTTGCGGAGATTAGATGAATTTCGGATTTTTGCTTATAAACAAAAAATTTCTTCAGTCAAAACAAGTTCAAACACCTTTGTCCTTCATATATATAAATTCTAAGTAGGTCCCATGCATAAACCTCTTTAAATGACCTTGTATGACAAAGAAACACAGGAATAGCCTTCTTTTGGGGAGATGAGATGAATTTCGGATTTTTGCTTATAAACAAAAAATTCCTTCAGTGAATACAAGTTCAAACTCCTTTGTCCTTCATATATATCAATTCTAAGTAGGTCCCATGCATAAACCTCATTAAATGACCTTGTTTGAGAATGAAAAACAGGAATAGCCTTCTTTTGCGATTTAAGGATAAAATTGGTATTTTTGCTATAAAATGAATTTCTTCAGTCAAAACAAGTTCAAACTCCTTTGTCCTTCATATATATCAATTCTAAGTAGGTTCCATTAAAAAACCTCTATAAATGACCTTGTATGACATAAAAACACAGGAATAGCCTTCTTTTGCGGAGTTAAGACGAATTTCGGATTTTTGCTTATAAACAAAAAATTCCTTCAGTCAAAACAAGTTCAAACTCCTTTGTCCTTCATATATATCAATTCTAAGTAGGTTCCATGCATAAACTTCTTTAAATGACCTTGTTTGAGAATGAAAAACAGGAATAGCCTTACTTTTGCGAGTTAAGGCCATATTGGTATTTTTTCTATAAAATGAATACCTTCAGTCAAAACAAGTTCAAACTCCTTTGTCCTTCATATATATCAATTCTAAGTAGGTTCCATGCATAAACCTCTTTAAATGACGTTTTATGACAAAGAAACACAGGAATAGCCTTACTTTTGCGAGTTAAGGCCAAATTGGTATTTTTGCTATAAAATGAATTCCTTCAGTCAAAACAAGTTCAAACTCCTTTGTCCTTCATATATATCAATTCTAAGTAGGTCCCATGCATAAACCTCTTTAAATGACCTTGTTTGAGAAAGAAAAAAAAGAATAGCCTTACTTTTGCGAGTTAAGGCCAAATTGGTAATTTTGCTATAAAATGAATTTCTTCAGTCAAAACAAGTTCAAACTCCTTTGTCCTTCATATATAACAATTCTAAGTAGGTTCCATTAAAAAACCTCTTTAAATGACCTTGTATGACAAAGAAACACAGGAATAGCCTTCTTTTGCGGAATTAAGACGAATTTCGGATTTTTGCTTATAAACAAAAAATTCCTTCAGTCAAAACAAGTTCAAACTCCTTTGTCCTTCATATATATCAATTCTAAGTAGGTCCCATGCATAAACCTCTTTAAATGACCTTGTTTGACAAAGAAACACAGGAATAGCCTTACTTTTGCGAGTTAAGGCCAAATTGGTATTTTTGCTATAAAATGAATACCTTCAGTCAAAACAAGTTCAAACTCCTTTGTCCTTCATATATATAAATTCTAAGTAGGTCCCATGCATAAACTTCTTTAAATGACCTTGTTTGAGAAAGAAAAACAGGAATAGCCTTACTTTTGCGAGTTAAGGCCAAATTGGTATTTTTGCTATAAAATGAATTCCTTCGTTAAAACAAGTTCAAACTCCTTTGTCCTTCATATATATCAATTCTAAATAGTTCCCATGCATAAACCTCTTTAAATGACCTTGTATGACAAAGAAAAACAGGAATAGCCTTACTTTTGCGAGTTATGGCAAAATTAGTATTTTTGCTACAAAATGAATTTCTTCAGTCAAAACAAGTTCAAACTCCTTTGTCCTTCATATATATCAATTCTAAGTAGGTTCCATTAAAAAACCTCTTTAAATGACCTTGTATGACAAAGAAACACAGGAATAGCCTTCTTTTGCGGAGTTAAGACGAATTTCGGATTTTAGCTTATAAACAAAAAATTCCTTCAGTCAAAACAAGTTCAAACTCATTTGTCCTTCATATATATCAATTCTAAGTAGGTTCCATGCATAAACTTCTTTAAATGACCTTGTTTGAGAAAGAAAAACAGGAATAGCCTTACTTTTGCGAGTTACGGCCAAATTGGTATTTTTGCTATAAAATGAATTCCTTCAGTCAAAACAAGTTCAAACTACTTTGTCCTTCATATATATCAATTCTAAGTAGGTTCCATGCATAAACTTCTTTAAATGACCTTGTTTGAGAAAGAAAAACAGGAATAGCCTTCTTTTGCGAGTTACGGCCAAATTGGTATTTTTGCTATAAAATGAATTCCTTCAGTCAAAACAAGTTCAAACTACTTTGTCCTTCATATATATCAATTCTAAGTAGGTCCGATGCATAAACCTCTTTAAATGACCTTGTATGACAAAGAAACACAGGAAAAGCCTTACTTTTGCGAGTTAAGGCCAAATTGGTATTTTTGCTATAAAATGAATTTCTGCAGTCAAAACAAGTTCAAACTCCTTTGTCCTTCATATATATCAATTCTAAGTAGGTCCCATGCATAAACCTCTTTTAATAACCTTGTTTGAGAAAGAAAAACAGGAATCGCCTTACTTTTGCGAGTTAAGGCCAAATTGGTATTTTTGCTATAAAATGAATTCCTTCAGTCAAAACAAGTTCAAACTCCTTTGTCCTTCATATATATAAATTCTAAGTAGGTCCCATGCATAAACCTCTTTAAATGACCTTGTATGACAAAGAAACACAGGAATAGCCTTCTTTTGCGGAGTTAAGACCCATTTCGGATTTTTGCTTATAAACAAAAAATTCCTTCAGTCAAAACAAGTTCAAACTCCTTTGTCCTTCATATATATCAATTCTAAGTAGGTTCCATGCATAAACTTCTTTAAATGACCTTGTTTGAGAATGAAAAACAGGAATAGCCTTACTTTTGCGAGTTAAGGCCATATTGGTATTTTTTCTATAAAATGAATACCTTCAGTCAAAACAAGTTCAAACTCCTTTGTCCTTCATACATATCAATTCTAAGTAGGTTCCATGCATAAACCTCTTTAAATGACGTTTTATGACAAAGAAACACAGGAATAGCCTTACTTTTGCGAGTTAAGGCCAAATTGGTATGTTTGCTATAAAATGAATTCCTTCAGTCAAAACAAGTTCAAACTCCTTTGTCCTTCATATATATCAATTCTAAGTAGGTCCCATGCATAAACCTCTTTAAATGACCTTGTTTGAGAAAGAAAAAAAAGAATAGCCTTACTTTTGCGAGTTAAGGCCAAATTGGTAATTTTGCTATAAAATGAATTTCTTCAGTCAAAACAAGTTCAAACTCCTTTGTCCTTCATATATAACAATTCTAAGTAGGTTCCATTAAAAAACCTCTTTAAATGACCTTGTATGACAAAGAAACACAGGAATAGCCTTCTTTTGCGGAGTTAAGACGAATTTCGGATTTTTGCTTATAAACAAAAAATTCCTTCAGTCAAAACAAGTTCAAACTCCTTTGTCCTTCATATATATCAATTCTAAGTAGGTCCCATGCATAAACCTCTTTAAATGACCTTGTTTGACAAAGAAAAACAGGAATAGCCTTACTTTTGCGAGTTATGGCAAAATTGGTATTTTTGCTACAAAATGAATTTCTTCAGTCAAAACAAGTTCAAACTACTTTGTCCTTCATATATATCAATTCTAAGTAGGTCCGATGCATAAACCTCTTTAAATGACCTTGTATGACAAAGAAACACAGGAAAAGCCTTACTTTTGCGAGTTAAGGCCAAATTGGTATTTTTGCTATAAAATGAATTTCTGCAGTCAAAACAAGTTCAAACTCCTTTGTCCTTCATATATATCAATTCTAAGTAGGTTCCATGCATAAAACTCTTTTAATAACCTTGTTTGAGAAAGAAAAACAGGAATCGCCTTACTTTTGCGAGTTAAGGCCAAATTGGTATTTTTGCTATAAAATGAATTCCTTCAGTCAAAACAAGTTCAAACTCCTTTGTCCTTCATATATATAAATTCTAAGTAGGTCCCATGCATAAACCTCTTTAAATGACCTTGTATGACAAAGAAACACAGGAATAGCCTTCTTTTGCGGAGTTAAGACCCATTTCGGATTTTTGCTTATAAACAAAAAATTCCTTTAGTCAAAACAAGTTCAAACTCCTTTGTCCTTCATATATATCAATTCTAAGTAGGTCCCATGCATAAACCTCTTTTAATAACCTTGTTTGAGAAAGAAAAACAGGAATCGCCTTACTTTTGCGAGTTAAGGCCAAATTGGTATTTTTGCTATAAAATGAATTCCTTCAGTCAAAACAAGTTCAAACTCCTTTGTCCTTCATATATATCAATTCTAAGTAGGTCCCATGCATAAACCTCTTTAAATGACCTTGTATGACAAAGAAACACAGGAATAGCCTTCTTTTGCGGAGATGAGATGAATTTCGGATTTTTGCTTATAAACAAAAAATTCCTTCAGTCAAAACAAGTTCAAACTCCTTTGTCCTTCATATATATCAATTCTAAGTAGGTCCCATGCATAAACCTCATTAAATGACCTTGTTTGAGAATGAAAAACAGGAATAGCCTTCTTTTGCGATTTAAGAATAAAATTGGTATTTTTGCTATAAAATGAATTCCTTCAGTCAAAACAAGTTCAAACTCCTTTGAACTTCATTTATATCAATTCTAAGTAAGTTCCATGCATAAACTTCATTAAATGACCTTGTTTGAGAAAGAAAAACAGGAATAGCCTTACTTTTGCGAGTTAAGGCCAAATTGGTATTTTTGCTATAAAATGAATTCCTTCGTTAAAACAAGTTCAAACTCCTTTGTCCTTCATATATATCAATTCTAAATAGTTCCCATGCATAAACCTCTTTAAATGACCTTGTATGACAAAGAAATACAGGAATAGCCTTCTTTTGCGGAGATGAGATGAATTTCGGATTTTTGCTTATAAACAAAAAATTCCTTCAGTGAAAACAAGTTCAAACTCCTTTGTCCTTCATATATATCAATTCTAAGTAGGTCCCATGCATAAACTTCTTTAAATGACCTTGTTTGAGAAAGAAAAACAGGAATAGCCTTCTTTTGCGAGTTAAGGATAAAATTGGTATTTTTGCTATAAAATGAATTTCTTCAGTCAAAACAAGTTCAAACTCCTTTGTCCTTCATATATATCAATTCTAAGTAGGTTCCATTAAAAAACATCTATAAATGACCTTGTATGACAAAGAAACACAGGCATAGCCTTCTTTTGCGGAGTTAAGACGAATTTCGGATTTTTGCTTATAAACAAAAAATTCCTTCAGTCAAAACAAGTTCAAACTCCTTTGTCCTTCATATATATCAATTCTAAGTAGGTCCCATGCATAAACCTCTTTAAATGACCTTGTTTGACAAAGAAACACAGGAATAGCCTTACTTTTGCGAGTTAAGGCAAAATTGGTATTTTTTCTATAAAATGAATACCTTCAGTCAAAACAAGTTCAAACTCCTTTGTCCTTCATATATATCAATTCTAAGTAGGTCCCATGCATAAACCTCTTTAAATGACCTTGTTTGACAAAGTAACACAGGAATAGCCTTACTTTTGCGAGTTAAGGCAAAATTGGTATTTTTTCTATTAAATGAATACCTTCAGTCAAAACAAGTTCAAACTCCTTTGTCCTTCATATATATCAATTCTAAGTAGGTTCCATTAAAAAACCTCTATAAATGACCTCGTATGACAAAGAAACACAGGAATAGCCTTCTTTTGCGGAGTTAAGACGAATTTCGGATTTTTGCTTATAAACAAAAAATTCCTTCAGTCAAAACAAGTTCAAACTCCTTTGTCCTTCATATATATCAATTCTAAGTAGGTCCCATGCATAAACTTCTTTAAATGACCTTGTTTGAGAATGAAAAACAGGAATAGCCTTACTTTTGCGAGTTAAGGCCAAATTGGTATTTTTGCTATAAAATGAATTTATTCAGTCAAAACAAGTTCAAACTCCTTTGAACTTCATATATATCAATTCTAAGTAGGTTCCATGCATAAACTTCATTAAATGACCTTGTTTGAGAAAGAAAAACAGGAATAGCCTTACCTTTGCGAGTTAAGGCCAAATTGGTATTTTTGCTATAAAATGAATTCCTTCGTTAAAACAAGTTCAAACTCCTTTGTCCTTCATATATATCAATTCTAAATAGTTCCCATGCATAAACCTCTTTAAATGACCTTGTATGACAAAGAAACACAGGAATAGCCTTCTTTTGCGGTGATGAGATGAATTTCGGATTTTTGCTTATAAACAAAAAATTCCTTCAGTGAATACAAGTTCAAACTCCTTTGTCCTTCATATATATCAATTCTAAGTAGGTCCCATGCATAAACCTCTTTAAATGACCTTGTTTGAGAAAGAAAAACAGGAATAGCCTTCTTTTGCGATTTAAGGATAAAATTGGTATTTTTGCTATTAAATGAATTTCTTCAGTCAAAACAAGTTCAAACTCCTTTGTCCTTCATATATATCAATTCTAAGTAGGTTCCATTAAAAAACCTCTATAAATGACCTTGTATGACAAAGAAACACAGGAATAGCCTTCTTTTGCGGAGTTAAGATGAATTTCGGATTTTTGCTTATAAACAAAAAATTCCTTCAGTCAAAACAAGTTCAAACTCCTTTGTCCTTCATATATATCAATTCTAAGTAGGTTCCATGCATAAACTTCTTTAAATGACCTTGTTTGAGAATGAAAAACAGGAATAGCCTTACTTTTGCGAGTTAAGGCCATATTGGTATTTTCTCTATAAAATGAATACCTTCAGTCAAAACAAGTTCAAACTCCTTTGTCCTTCATATATATCAATTCTAAGTAGGTTCCATGCATAAACCTCTTTAAATGACGTTTTATGACAAAGAAACACAGGAATAGCCTTACTTTTGCGAGTTAAGGCCAAATTGGTATTTTTGCTACAAAATGAATTCCTTCAGTCAAAACAAGTTCAAACTCCTTTGTCCTTCATATATATCAATTCTAAGTAGGTCCCATGCATAAACCTCTTTAAATGACCTTGTTTGAGAAAGAAAAAAAAGAATAGCCTTACTTTTGCGAGTTAAGGCCAAATTGGTAATTTTGCTATAAAATGAATTTCTTCAGTCAAAACAAGTTCAAACTCCTTTGTCCTTCATATATAACAATTCTAAGTAGGTTCCATTAAAAAAACTCTTTAAATGACCTTGTATGACAAAGAAACACAGGAATAGCCTTCTTTTGCGGAGTTAAGACGAATTTCGGATTTTTGCTTATAAACAAAAAATTCCTTCAGTCAAAACAAGTTCAAACTCCTTTGTCCTTCATATATATAAATTCTAAGTAGGTCCCATGCATAAACTTCTTTAAATGACCTTGTTTGAGAATGAAAAACAGGAATAGCCTTACTTTTGCGAGTTAAGGCCAAATTGGTATTTTTGCTATAAAATGAATTCCTTCAGTCAAAACAAGTTCAAACTCCTTTGAACTTCATATATATCAATTCTAAGTAAGTTCCATGCATAAACTTCATTAAATGACCTTGTTTGAGAAAGAAAAACAGGAATAGCCTTACTTTTGCGAGTTAAGGCCAAATTGGTATTTTTGCTATAAAATGAATTCCTTCGTTAAAACAAGTTCAAACTCCTTTGTCCTTCATATATATCAATTCTAAATAGTTCCCATGCATAAACCTCTTTAAATGACCTTGTATGACAAAGAAACACAGGAATAGCCTTCTTTTGCGGTGATGAGATGAATTTCGGATTTTTGCTTATAAACAAAAAATTCCTTCAGTGAATACAAGTTCAAACTCCTTTGTCCTTCATATATATCAATTCTAAGTAGGTCCCATGCATAAACCTCTTTAAATGACCTTGTTTGAGAAAGAAAAACAGGAATAGCCTTCTTTTGCGATTTAAGGATAAAATTGGTATTTTTGCTATAAAATGAATTTCTTCAGTCAAAACAAGTTCAAACTCCTTTGTCCTTCATATATATCAATTCTAAGTAGGTTCCATTAAAAAACCTCTATAAATGACCTTGTATGACAAAGAAACACAGGAATAGCCTTCTTTTGCGGAGTTAAGATGAATTTCGGATTTTTGCTTATAAACAAAAAATTCCTTCAGTCAAAACAAGTTCAAACTCCTTTGTCCTTCATATATATCAATTCTAAGTAGGTTCCATGCATAAACTTCTTTAAATGACCTTGTTTGAGAAAGAAACACAGGAATAGCCTTACTTTTGCGAGTTAAGGCCAAATTGGTATTTTTGCTATAAAATGAATTCCTTCAGTCAAAACAAGTTCAAACTCCTTTGTCCTTCATATATATCAATTCTAAGTAGGTCCCATGCATAAACCTCTTTAAATGACCTTGTTTGAGAAAGAAAAAAAAGAATAGCCTTACTTTTGCGAGTTAAGGCCAAATTGGTAATTTTGCTATAAAATGAATTTCTTCAGTCAAAACAAGTTCAAACTCCTTTGTCCTTCATATATAACAATTCTAAGTAGGTTCCATTAAAAAACCTCTTTAAATGACCTTGTATGACAAAGAAACACAGGAATAGCCTTCTTTTGCGGAGTTAAGACGAATTTCGGATTTTTGCTTATAAACAAAAAATTCCTTCAGTCAAAACAAGTTCAAACTCCTTTGTCCTTCATATATATAAATTCTAAGTAGGTCCCATGCATAAACTTCTTTAAATGACCTTGTTTGAGAATGAAAAACAGGAATAGCCTTACTTTTGCGAGTTAAGGCCAAATTGGTATTTTTGCTATAAAATGAATACCTTCAGTCAAAACAAGTTCAAACTCCTTTGTCCTTCATATATATAAATTCTAAGTAGGTCCCATGCATAAACTTCTTTAAATGACCTTGTTTGAGAATGAAAAACAGGAATAGCCTTACTTTTGCGAGTTAAGGCCAAATTGGTATTTTTGCTATAAAATGAATTCCTTCAGTCAAAACAAGTTCAAACTCCTTTGAACTTCATATATATCAATTCTAAGTAAGTTCCATGCATAAACTTCATTAAATGACCTTGTTTGAGAAAGAAAAACAGGAATAGCCTTACTTTTGCGAGTTAAGGCCAAATTGGTATTTTTGCTATAAAATGAATTCCTTCGTTAAAACAAGTTCAAACTCCTTTGTCCTTCATATATATCAATTCTAAATAGTTCCCATGCATAAACCTCTTTAAATGACCTTGTATGACAAAGAAATACAGGAATAGCCTTCTTTTGCGGAGATGAGATGAATTTTGGATTTTTGCTTATAAACAAAAAATTCCTTCAGTGAAAACAAGTTCAAACTCCTTTGTCCTTCATATATATCAATTCTAAGTAGGTCCCATGCATAAACTTCTTTAAATGACCTTGTTTGAGAAAGAAAAACAGTAATAGCCTTCTTTTGCGAGTTAAGGATAAAATTGGTATTTTTGCTATAAAATGAATTTCTTCAGTCAAAACAAGTTCAAACTCCTTTGTCCTTCATATATATCAATTCTAAGTAGGTGTAGCAGTCACAGTGCCGTGTGGATTAAGAGTTTTTCAAACTTTGACAAAACCAACATTCCTGTGGGGGATGTTTACGTATGTGGATATAAACCAGATCTTCATTTTCTTTCCACAAAGGAAAAAGAGACAGAAACTGCCTAATTTACAACACCCTTAAGAGCTTTTGGGGAGTCGAACTCACTCTTGGAAAAGTGGGAGACTTACTATCTTATCTAGACCATAACTCGAAAATTGACACTTTAACAGATCAGACCGACCAGATGGCTACACATGAACTGAGAAGACTCACTTTTAGTCAAATCTTAAAACTATATTAAATGTGTTTGATAACCTTGTACAATTTCTTTCAGGTTTCCAGCTTGATCACAAGACGCATATAGAGACAATTTGTACGATTCTGGCTTAAATATTGACAAAGAACTGATTTTGGTGGAAAATGCCCAACCTGCCTGATGGAACCACATTGCCCCCTAGTGGTCTGCAGTGTGATTAGTTGAACATTTAAATCCCAGAGGACTCAGTAAAATGGACAATGAATATGCAACAATTTAACTTCTAACGATGTCCCTTCGGTATCTATTTGGTATTTGTTTAGTGTCCCCATTGTTAACACAGAAAATGAATATTCTATGGCTCACTATTCATATGTCACGATTTCATAGATATTCATCTGAATTTTGAAAGTCATAATTGTCTTTATCATGTGTGTTATTTTGATGTCTTTATATTACAAGTCTATGTTATATCTTTAATCTGCATATCTTAACAAGATGTGGTGTTTTCAGAATTACCGAGACAAATGTTCTATGAGACGGAGTAATGGAGAAACACAGAGTTCTTTGTCTCATCCAGAAATCCCCATATAGCACAGATCACCTTACACAGACATGCACACAGTTCAAGCATGTCATTGGCTGAAAAAGTAGTGTAAGCCCCGCCTCCGAGAGTCAAAACCCGGAACAGCGGAAAACACACGCTCTCTTGTGCTCTGGCTCTGTCTCTCGCTAGTTCTCTCGTTTGCTGGCTCTCTTGCTTCCTGCCTCTTGTTCCAGAAGGGTTCCAACACAGAGTTTCAGAAGGAAGAAAAGAGAAGAACAATGGAGAATTGATCAGATGAGTTGCTCAGAGAGATTTGAAGAGCACGGAAAGATGAGAGTATGAGCCGTGGAGAAGACGACGGAAGGGAGGAAGGAGAAGGACGGAGCAGGACCCAAAGAAAGAGGAGAGGATGAAGCCCTCCATGACCAAAGAAGGACCCAAAGAAAGACGAGGAAGACCCGAACAAAGAAACAGATTGAAATACTCTGAAGATGCACGTTTTACGTGTTTTTGTTCGTCCCTCGCCATCCACGTCCTTCTACGTCGCACGTCCTAACCTCCGCTGTTTCACGCCATCATCACATTTTCCTACCAAGAAAGCCAACTCCAAGCAACCTTTTATTAATCTTCTGTGAACTTAAGTTCACTTCATCAGAGAAAGCAGCAACGGACCAACTCTGACACAACGATGGATTTGATCATCCCACAGTAAAGCCCTCGACATCATCGTCCCCGTTTCCCTGTGAAGAGAAGCAACTGAGAAGCTAAAAAGGTCAGCCACCACAGCCAGGAAGGCCCAGAGAGCGGAAGAGAAGTCCCCTCGGACCCCGCGTGGCCGCTACCATGGTCCGAACCGACTGAACAGAACTTCAGCACAGTAAGACCGACCCGTTTTCACCTTAAAGTGGGTTTGATGGATGTCTCGAGGCTTTCACAGAATGATAAATTAATCCGAAATGTCAGTATTTAGATTCAAATAGTCAGCCAACCCAAACTATTTGAATACATCCAGTATCTCCCCATTCCCCATATTTTATTTTATATTCACTAAGTGTTTTATATAATCACCCATATTCAATGCATCTCCTGTTTGTTTAAAGGTTCATGTCTAAGATCATATCATTGTAATAAACAGCTCATATATCTATATATATGTTATAATCACAGATTGTGTCGTATGCTTTCTTTACGTAATGTCTGTCCAACCAAACGAGAACTTCACGAAAGTAGCGAGATATGAGACTGAATATTAATTGAATATTAATCGAAAGATTAATTCAACCCCAGGATCGTAAGATTTCGAACAGTTTTCCTACCTGACTGTGACTTAAAACTAAGTCAAAACCTAGGTTGGTGGTGCCCCTGAATTCGAGGTAAGGTTTATTTGAGACTGTAAGAACATCTCATAAATCCTTATATTTAATAGGTATATAAATACCCGGTAACGCTACATATTTTTGGTGCGCCGTGCGAGGCGTTTTACGGTAGACTGACTTACGTGAAGGAAAGCATAAACATGATATTGGCTGGTTCATTATCTGTGTGTGAGCAATGCAAGCAGTGGCTGTGTCTGTCTTTATAAACTTAGAATGACTAAAAGCACTTTATCAGAGTAATCGTGGACGCATGATAACTCTCCAAATCCGTGGGTGCGCAATATTAATTGCACACCGCAGAAGAGCAGCCAGCTGCCGCTGTGTCCTCCCAGAATAAAGATTGCATGCACAGCGCAAGAACGCTGAATTTAAAGACCTGGCCGTAGTTGCGAGTTTCCAACACGGTTGATTTGATTTTTTTTTTTATGAGTATCACAAATTCAGCCGCGAGTCCCGGCGAATTTAGTCAACTCAGAGCCTCCTCAAACACAGGAGTTTTGATCCGCTGTAATCTTGCAGCCGGACATAAAAAAAGCATCAAGGTGCTATATTGAAACCCCATGAAGTGGGGGAGCGAGTTTAAACGTTGTTTAATGGAGCGTTGTGACGCCTAAAATAAAGTAATACAGATTACTTATTGAAAGTTAAAGCTGCTGAGCTTAACTCAATGAATCAGAGCCGTCGCTCCTGATAAAATAAATGAATAAAGTAAATAAATAAAATACACACGGTCACAAAACGTGATCGCATGAATGACTTAAACAGTCAATTGTTTTTGTATTATTAAATAAACGACCGGAACGCCGTGTCTGTTGAACCCAGTTGAAAGAAAAAACTGAGGGTGTGTTTATTTTTAAAATGCTTACAAGCCCTAACTAAAATAATATACGGCAGTAGTGGACAGACCAATTTTGCTGCAGAAAAATTGAGTTGGTGACTCTATTTGTTGTTATTATCAAAGTTGGTGACTTTTAGAAGCATTCTGAACTGAGGCCGCCGTGTCTCAAGCATTGTGAATGTTGCAAAGCTGTGTTTAAAAGTTTGTGAGCAAACTACAACATCGCTTGTGCACTGTCTGTGAGAGACGTTAACCCTTTCATTCCCCAGGGGAAATGAGGCGAATTCACTGAGTCCTTGAAGGACTATTGGTGGGCGGTGCTAGAAATCGTCACCAGTGACGTCAACTCCTCACTCCCTTCTCTCAAACCCGCCCACTTGAAGCTTTTTGACATGTGAGCGCTCAGGATCACATTAAATAGGATCACAAAGAAAGCTGATCATTTTGCTTGGTACTAACGAATACCAGCTTTATTTGAAAATTCTTTAATGCATTTGAATCAATTGTTTGACATAAACAATACCAACTTTGTTATTTGGAAACATTAATTGAAGCTAATTTATCTCAAATGTGTGTCTTTCACCAAATCAGATTACCTTAACAGGAACTGATTATAAGACACTAAGGCTTAAAGAAAACAACAGCCAAGAGCTTGTATGTTCCCTTTTGTGTTAGCATTAATGTTTTCCCTCTTTTTACCATAACGGTTAATGATAAGCTTCTAAATTAAATGCATTTCTTCCAGTTTTGAGTAAAATAACACAGTCGTGTTTATTTTAACATCCTTCCTTATTTGTTTCTCAAGTAAACAAATTCAAAAGGAAGAAATTAATTTCAGGAGAACAATCCTTATTCCCAACTACCTTCACATTAACCCAACTATTTTCCCTTGTTCCAAACTCAAACTTATTTTCAGAAAGAACCCTTTCTGAGGCAAGTGAAAACAAGATGATGGACTTAACAAAACAGTTGATACTGGGTTATGCCTTAAAGAAAAGATGCATTAAAACACCTGAAACAGAGCAAATCAGTTTAAAGCCATCGGCTGAGACAAAAGCTAAAAAGCCCAAAGAAGAATCTCTGACCAAAATGTTAAGTAGTCTAGCTGTGGTGTTCGTTAAACATGCACACCAAGTGATGGAACAAGCCGCTGACAAACTTAAAACTCGGTCACAGAAAAAGCCACAGTTTCAGGAGGAAACCAAATTCCTCCAACACCAACTTAAAGCCACTGAGAGGGCATCCTGCCAAGCTAATGCCCAAGTAACAGAGTTAACAACACAGGTTGAAAACTCAAACCAACAAATTATTCAACTCAATGAAAACAACAAAAAGCTTGAACAGCTACTTCAAAACTGCCAACAAGAGCTGATTTCAACCCAAGTCCAACTGAAGAAGGTGGACCAAGCACAAAAACAGTCCCAGCAATCTCTACACGTGGTTCTGCAGAAAATGCAGGATTTAACAGCCAAAGTGCCAACTGATGACAAGCATCTTAATGTTGAAAAGGAACAAATGCAGCTGTTGACAGAACAGCTAAGCAAAGCTAAGGATGAGCAAAACGCCGCTCATCCACAGCAGGAACACCTATCAGATAAACCAGAAGGTGTTGAGATAGACCTACGTCAGTCTTTGGAGACGGGACATGAACAGGAAACACATGGCTTCCCCCAGGAAGACACAGGGAACCCTTTTCCTGAAGTGAAAACAGCCTACAAGAGCTCAATTATTTCACCCCCGTCTTCAACGACAACAAATTCTTTCAGATCTGAAAAGATCGTTTATGATCCAGGTAAACCGGATCAATCATTTCCTACTCTAGGACCCTACGTTCCACAAGCTCCTTCTGACGAAGAGCTTGACAAAATTGCTCGCCATGTGCCCAGATTCGAACCGACTCTTGGGACGCCACATGACACCCGAGCATATTTGGACGACATTGATTTCTCCCTGCGAAGGTTTCCAAACGCATCAGTTAACAACAAATTCTACTTGATTAAGGTTACATCTAGCCGCGAAGTCAGTAGATTCATTGAACGTCAACCCGATTACATCCGGAACGACTATACACTCCTCTGCCAAACACTCGAACGCGAGTTTTCAGACGAGCTGACCCCATCTGGCTTAACCGCTCCCATGATGGTTAAACAGGGACGGAATGAGCTGCCTCAGCAGTATTATTACCGCCTCCTCAAAGCTTATTTTGGTTTCAGCAACAAGGTAGGAATGGAAGAAGACATGAGTTTCAAAACTCTTTTCCTTCAAAACCTCCATCCAACTACCAGCTATCACTTAGGAGTTATAGCTAACCCTCACACTGCTACCATTCAGCAGCTACGTGAATGGGCCAGTCTAGGTTTCCAAAAACATAGACAAGCTAAACAGCCAGAACCCATCACCACACAGACCCAGAACCCTGGTTCTTGGTCCCCGGAGTTAGAAGTGGGACAAAGTGGCAGACCTCCAGCAGAGATCCCCCACTGGCCACATTCTCAACGGCCTAAGAAAGGCTCCAAACACAACTATTCCAAATCCTCACGGCCCAGCCATGACCCAACTCACTGCCACAGTGAAAACCACAGTGTTCATTCAAACCCGCAAAAAGACATGTCTTTTCAAAATCGACATGACCAGCAATCTGTTCAAAACCGCAACCGCAATTATAGACTTCGGTCTCGCTATAAACCATCACACACTGCATGGTCACAACCATCACCAGATCAGAAAACAACTGAGATGAGCAGAGTCATCAACAAGGACCACATAAAATCTCAGCAATGGTCTAGTGAAATAAGTGCCATCAGTCAAGATGATATTGATAGCCTGGAAAGTCTGCTACTAAAAGAAAAGAAAAAGTTCAGAACCCAACCGTGCTAACAGAGACTTAGAAATGCTAGCCTGTTCCTGGAGGTAGGACCATACACTCCAACAAACATTCTAGTAACCCCGAATACCAAACCTTTAACCATAGCTAACTCTTAAAGGAAGCAAAGAAGCTTACCCTCAAAATATCACTTACCTAATCACGATAAAACTACTCCGTAGTATCATGATGCCTCAAGATTGAATCCAGGACACCTCAGTGTTCAAAACTTCAATTTTCAAGTCTATCATCATCTGGTGACACACTCAACTTACCTTTTTTCACCCATGTGACATCTACAAATGGGGGAAACTGGTCTACAACTGAATTAAAAGCAAATTAGCAGTGAAACACTGACAACAGCTTTCACCATGGATCCTTTAGTTAGAATATCACTCGTTGCTACTGTACAGTGAAGCCTTGTCCAGGACCGCCGCCGCGACAAATATGTTACACATTACTGTTCGTATAAGTACTGCGAATATGCTCACACTCAGGTAGTAAACGTGCTCATTTCCTAACTATTAAGAAATACCACATCCTAGATCATGACTCTAATATGAGCAAAATTCTCCCCTAACATTGATCTTTTTCCAAAAGAAATCTGCATGCTTTTACTAGGATTTCCCATTTGAAATTATATAGGCTTAGAAACCTTTACTTATGAACATTATCTTTAGCTATTAGACATTTACTACGTAGGTTAAGTAAGCTTAACAAAATAACGTTTATAGCCAGTGTTGTGTCAGAATTGTATTAGGCTGTCTCGAGACACCCACCATAACCCTCTTGAGAGTCCTAGCAACCACCAGACTCGGACACACTGGACTTCTTCACCTGCGATTCGGATCAGCCACGAGTTCAGATCCGATTCGAATGGGGGAATGTAGCAGTCACAGTGCCGTGTGGATTAAGAGTTTTTCAAACTTTGACAAAACCAACATTCCTGTAGGGGATGTTTACGTATGTGGATATAAACCAGATCTTCATTTTCTTTCCACAAAGGAAAAAGAGACAGAAACTGCCTAATTTACAACACCCTTAAGAGCTTTTGGGGAGTCGAACTCACTCTTGGAAAAGTGGGAGACTTACTATCTTATCTAGACCATAACTCGAAAGTTGACACTTTAACAGATCAGACCGACCAGATGGCTACACATGAACTGAGAAGACTCACTTTTAGTCAAATCTTAAAACTATATTAAATGTGTTTGATAACCGTGTACAATTTCTTTCAGGTTTCCAGCTTGATCACAAGACGCATATAGAGACAATTTGTACGATTCTGGCTTAAATATTGACAAAGAACTGATTTTGGTGGAAAATGCCCAACCTGCCTGATGGAACCACATTGCCCCCTAGTGGTCTGCAGTGTGATTAGTTGAACATTTAAATCCCAGAGGACTCAGTAAAATGGACAATGTATATGCAACAATTTAACTTCTAACGATGTCCCTTCGGTATCTATTTGGTATTTGTTTAGTGTCCCCATTGTTAACACAGAAAATGAATATTCTATGGCTCACTATTCATATGTCACGATTTCATAGATATTCATCTGAATTTTGAAAGTCATAATTGTCTTTATCATGTGTGTTATTTTGATGTCTTTATATTACAAGTCTATGTTATATCTTTAATCTGCATATCTTAACAAGATGTGGTGTTTTCAGAATTACCGAGACAAATGTTCTATGAGACGGAGTAATGGAGAAACACAGAGTTCTTTGTCTCATCCAGAAATCCCCAAATAGCACAGATCACCTTACACAGACATGCACACAGTTCAAGCATGTCATTGGCTGAAAAAGTAGTGTAAGCCCCGCCTCCGAGAGTCAAAACCCGGAACAGCGGAAAACACACGCTCTCTTGTGCTCTGGCTCTGTCTCTCGCTAGTTCTCTCGTTTGCTGGCTCTCTTGCTTCCTGCCTCTTGTTCCAGAAGGGTTCCAACACAGAGTTTCAGAAGGAAGAAAAGAGAAGAACAATGGAGAATTGATCAGATGAGTTGCTCAGAGAGATTTGAAGAGCACGGAAAGATGAGAGTATGAGCCGTGGAGAAGACGACGGAAGGGAGGAAGGAGAAGGACGGAGCAGGACCCAAAGAAAGAGGAGAGGATGAAGCCCTCCATGACCAAAGAAGGACCCAAAGAAAGACGAGGAAGACCCGAACAAAGAAACAGATTGAAATACTCTGAAGATGCACGTTTTACGTGTTTTTGTTCGTCCCTCGCCATCCACGTCCTTCTACGTCGCACGTCCTAACCTCCGCTGTTTCACGCCATCATCACATTTTCCTACCAAGAAAGCCAACTCCAAGCAACCTTTTATTAATCTTCTGTGAACTTAAGTTCACTTCATCAGAGAAAGCAGCAACGGACCAACTCTGACACAACGATGGATTTGATCATCCCACAGTAAAGCCCTCGACATCATCGTCCCCGTTTCCCTGTGAAGAGAAGCAACTGAGAAGCTAAAAAGGTCAGCCACCACAGCCAGGAAGGCCCAGAGAGCGGAAGAGAAGTCCCCTCGGACCCCGCGTGGCCGCTACCATGGTCCGAACCGACTGAACAGAACTTCAGCACAGTAAGACCGACCAGTTTTCACCTTAAAGTGGGTTTGATGGATGTCTCGAGGCTTTCACAGAATGATAAATTAATCCGAAATGTCAGTATTTAGATTCAAATAGTCAGCCAACCCAAACTATTTGAATACATCCAGTATCTCCCCATTCCCCATATTTTATTTTATATTCACTAAGTGTTTTATATAATCACCCATATTCAATGCATCTCCTGTTTGTTTAAAGGTTCATGTCTAAGATCATATCATTGTAATAAACAGCTCATATATCTATATATATGTTATAATCACAGATTGTGTCGTATGCTTTCTTTACGTAATGTCTGTCCAACCAAACGAGAACTTCACGAAAGTAGCGAGATATGAGACTGAATATTAATTGAATATTAATCGAAAGATTAATTCAACCCCAGGATCGTAAGATTTCGAACAGTTTTCCTACCTGACTGTGACTTAAAACTAAGTCAAAACCTAGGTTGGTGGTGCCCCTGAATTCGAGGTAAGGTTTATTTGAGACTGTAAGAACATCTCATAAATCCTTATATTTAATAGGTATATAAATACCCGGTAACGCTACATAGGTTCCATTAAAAAACCTCTATAAATGACCTTGTATGACAAAGAAACACAGGAATAGCCTTCTTTTGCGGAGTTAAGACGAATTTCGGATTTTTGCTTATAAACAAAAAATTCCTTCAGTCAAAACAAGTTCAAACTCCTTTGTCCTTCATATATATCAATTCTAAGTAGGTTCCATGCATAAACTTCTTTAAATGACCTTGTTTGAGAATGAAAAACAGGAATAGCCTTACATTTGCGAGTTAAGGCCATATTGGTATTTTTTCTATAAAATGAATACCTTCAGTCAAAACAAGTTCAAACTCCTTTGTCCTTCATATATATCAATTCTAAGTAGGTCCCATGCATAAACTTCTTTAAATGACCTTGTTTGAGAATGAAAAACAGGAATAGCCTTCTTTTGCGAGTTAAGGATTAAATTGGTATTTTTGCTATAAAATGAATTTCTTCAGTCAAAACAAGTTCAAACTCCTTTGTCCTTCATATATATCAATTCTAAGTAGGTTCCATTAAAAAACCTCTTTAAATGACCTTGTATGACAAAGAAACACAGGAATAGCCTTCTTTTGCGGAGTTAAGACGAATTTCGGATTTTTGCTCATAAACAAAAAATTCCTTCAGTCAAAACAAGTTCAAACTCCTTTGTCCTTCATATATATCAATTCTAAGTAGGTTCCATACATAAACTTCTTTAAATGACCTTGTTTGAGAATGAAAAACAGGAATAGCCTTACTTTTGCGAGTTAAGGCAAAATTGGTATTTTTTCTATAAAATGAATACCTTCAGTCAAAACAAGTTCAAACTCCTTTGTCCTTCATATATATCAATTCTAAGTAGGTTCCATTAAAAAACCTCTATAAATGACCTCGTATGACAAAGAAACACAGGAATAGCCTTCTTTTGCGGAGTTAAGACGAATTTCGGATTTTTGCTTATAAACAAAAAATTCCTTCAGTCAAAACAAGTTCAAACTCCTTTGTCCTTCATATATATCAATTCTAAGTAGGTCCCATGCATAAACTTCTTTAAATGACCTTGTTTGAGAATGAAAAACAGGAATAGCCTTACTTTTGCGAGTTAAGGATAAAATTGGTATTTTTTCTATAAAATGAATACCTTCAGTCAAAACAAGTTCAAACTCCTTTGTCCTTCATATATATCAATTCTAAGTAGGTTCCATTAAAAAACCTCTATAAATGACCTCGTATGACAAAGAAACACAGGAATAGCCTTCTTTTGCGGAGTTAAGACGAATTTCGGATTTTTGCTTATAAACAAAAAATTCCTTCAGTCAAAACAAGTTCAAACTCCTTTGTCCTTCATATATATCAATTCTAAGTAGGTTCCATGCATAAACTTCTTTAAATGACCTTGTTTGAGAATGAAAAACAGGAATAGCCTTCTTTTGCGAGTTAAGGATTAAATTGGTATTTTTGCTATAAAATGAATTTCTTCAGTCAAAACAAGTTCAAACTCCTTTGTCCTTCATATATATCAATTCTAAGTAGGTTCCATTAAAAAACCTCTTTAAATGACCTTGTATGACAAAGAAACACAGGAATAGCCTTCTTTTGCGGAGTTAAGACGAATTTCGGATTTTTGCTCATAAACAAAAAATTCCTTCAGTCAAAACAAGTTCAAACTCCTTTGTCCTTCATATATATCAATTCTAAGTAGGTTCCATACATAAACTTCTTTAAATGACCTTGTTTGAGAATGAAAAACAGGAATAGCCTTACTTTTGCGAGTTAAGGCAAAATTGGTATTTTTTCTATAAAATGAATACCTTCAGTCAAAACAAGTTCAAACTCCTTTGTCCTTCATATATATCAATTCTAAGTAGGTTCCATTAAAAAACCTCTATAAATGACCTCGTATGACAAAGAAACACAGGAATAGCCTTCTTTTGCGGAGTTAAGACGAATTTCGGATTTTTGCTTATAAACAAAAAATTCCTTCAGTCAAAACAAGTTCAAACTCCTTTGTCCTTCATATATATCAATTCTAAGTAGGTCCCATGCATAAACTTCTTTAAATGACCTTGTTTGAGAATGAAAAACAGGAATAGCCTTACTTTTGCGAGTTAAGGATAAAATTGGTATTTTTTCTATAAAATGAATACCTTCAGTCAAAACAAGTTCAAACTCCTTTGTCCTTCATATATATCAATTCTAAGTAGGTTCCATTAAAAAACCTCTATAAATGACCTCGTATGACAAAGAAACACAGGAATAGCCTTCTTTTGCGGAGTTAAGACGAATTTCGGATTTTTGCTTATAAACAAAAAATTCCTTCAGTCAAAACAAGTTCAAACTCCTTTGTCCTTCATATATATCAATTCTAAGTAGGTTCCATGCATAAACTTCTTTAAATGACCTTGTTTGAGAATGAAAAACAGGAATAGCCTTACTTTTGCGAGTTAAGGCCATATTGGTATTTTTTCTATAAAATGAATACCTTCAGTCAAAACAAGTTCAAACTCCTTTGTCCTTCATATATATCAATTCTAAGTAGGTCCCATGCATAAACTTCTTTAAATGACCTTGTTTGAGAAAGAAAAACAGGAATAGCCTTCTTTTGCGAGTTAAGGATAAAATTGGTATTTTTGCTATAAAATGAATTTCTTCAGTCAAAACAAGTTCAAACTCCTTTGTCCTTAATATATATCAATTCTAAGTAGGTTCCATTAAAAAACCTCTTTAAATGACCTTGTATGACAAAGAAACACAGGAATAGCCTACTTTTGCGGAGTTAAGACGAATTTCGGATTTTTGCTCATAAACAAAAAATTCCTTCAGTCAAAACAAGTTCAAACTCCTTTGTCCTTCATATATATCAATTCTAAGTAGGTTCCATACATAAACTTCTTTAAATGACCTTGTTTGAGAATGAAAAACAGGAATAGCCTTACTTTTGCGAGTTAAGGCCATATTGGTATTTTTGCTATAAAATGAATTCCTTTAGTCAAAACAAGTTCAAACTCCTTTGTCCCTCATATATATCAATTCTAAGTAGGTCCCATGCATAAACCTCTTTAAATGACCTTGTATGACAAAGAAACACAGGCATAGCCTTCTTTTGCGGAGTTAAGACGAATTTCGGATTTTTGCTTATAAACAAAAAATTCCTTCAGTCAAAACAAGTTCAAACTCCTTTGTCCTTCATATATATCAATTCTAAGTAGGTCCCATGCATAAACCTCTTTAAATGACCTTGTTTGACAAAGAAACACAGGAATAGCCTTACTTTTGCGAGTTAAGGCAAAATTGGTATTTTTTCTATAAAATGAATACCTTCAGTCAAAACAAGTTCAAACTCCTTTGTCCTTCATATATATCAATTCTAAGTAGGTTCCATTAAAAAACCTCTATAAATGACCTCGTATGACAAAGAAACACAGGAATAGCCTTCTTTTGCGGAGTTAAGACGAATTTCGGATTTTTGCTTATAAACAAAAAATTCCTTCAGTCAAAAAAAGTTCAAACTCCTTTGTCCTTCATATATATCAATTCTAAGTAGGTCCCATGCATAAACTTCTTTAAATGACCTTGTTTGAGAATGAAAAACAGGAATAGCCTTACTTTTGCGAGTTAAGGCAAAATTGGTATTTTTTCTATAAAATGAATACCTTCAGTCAAAACAAGTTCAAACTCCTTTGTCCTTCATATATATCAATTCTAAGTAGGTTCCATTAAAAAACCTCTATAAATGACCTCGTATGACAAAGAAACACAGGAATAGCCTTCTTTTGCGGAGTTAAGACGAATTTCGGATTTTTGCTTATAAACAAAAAATTCCTTCAGTCAAAACAAGTTCAAACTCCTTTGTCCTTCATATATATCAATTCTAAGTAGGTCCCATGCATAAACTTCTTTAAATGACCTTGTTTGAGAATGAAAAACAGGAATAGCCTTACTTTTGCGAGTTAAGGCCAAATTGGTATTTTTGCTATAAAATGAATTTATTCAGTCAAAACAAGTTCAAACTCCTTTGAACTTCATATATATCAATTCTAAGTAGGTCCCATGCATAAACGTCTTTAAATGACCTTGTTTGAGAATGAAAAACAGGAATAGCCTTACTTTTGCGAGTTAAGGCAAAATTGGTATTTTTTCTATAAAATGAATACCTTCAGTCAAAACAAGTTCAAACTCCTTTGTCCTTCATATATATCAATTCTAAGTAGGTTCCATTAAAAAACCTCTATAAATGACCTCGTATGACAAAGAAACACAGGAATAGCCTTCTTTTGCGGAGTTAAGATGAATTTCGGATTTTTGCTTATGAACAAAAAATTCCTTCAGTCAAAACAAGTTCAAACTCCTTTGTCCTTCATATATATCAATTCTAAGTAGGTTCCATGCATAAACCTCTTTAAATGACGTTTTATGACAAAGAAACACAGGAATAGCCTTACTTTTGCGAGTTAAGGCCAAATTGGTATTTTTGCTATAAAATGAATTCCTTCAGTCAAAACAAGTTCAAACTCCTTTGAACTTCATATATATCAATTCTAAGTAAGTTCCATGCATAAACTTCATTAAATGACCTTGTTTGAGAAAGAAAAACAGGAATAGCCTTACTTTTGCGAGTTAAGGCCAAATTGGTATTTTTGCTATAAAATGAATTCCTTCGTTAAAACAAGTTCAAACTCCTTTGTCCTTCATATATATCAATTCTACATAGTTCCCATGCATAAACCTCTTTAAATGACCTTGTATGACAAAGAAATACAGGAATAGCCTTCTTTTGCGGAGATGAGATGAATTTCGGATTTTTGCTTATAAACAAAAAATTCCTTCAGTGAAAACAAGTTCAAACTCCTTTGTCCTTCATATATATCAATTCTAAGTAGGTCCCATGCATAAACTTCTTTAAATGACCTTGTTTGAGAAAGAAAAACAGGAATAGCCTTCTTTTGCGAGTTAAGGATAAAATTGGTATTTTTGCTATAAAATGAATTCCTTCAGTCAAAACAAGTTCAAACTCCTTTGAACTTCATATATATCAATTCTAAGTAAGTTCCATGCATAAACTTCATTAAATGACCTTGTTTGAGAAAGAAAAACAGGAATAGCCTTACTTTTGCGAGTTAAGGCCAAATTGGTATTTTTGCTATAAAATGAATTCCTTCGTTAAAACAAGTTCAAACTCCTTTGTCCTTCATATATATCAATTCTACATAGTTCCCATGCATAAACCTCTTTAAATGACCTTGTATGACAAAGAAATACAGGAATAGCCTTCTTTTGCGGAGATGAGATGAATTTCGGATTTTTGCTTATAAACAAAAAATTCCTTCAGTGAAAACAAGTTCAAACTCCTTTGTCCTTCATATATATCAATTCTAAGTAGGTCCCATGCATAAACTTCTTTAAATGACCTTGTTTGAGAAAGAAAAACAGGAATAGCCTTCTTTTGCGAGTTAAGGATAAAATTGGTATTTTTGCTATAAAATGAATTTCTTCAGTCAAAACAAGTTCAAACTCCTTTGTCCTTCATATATATCAATTCTAAGTAGGTTCCATGCATAAACTTCTTTAAATGACCTTGTTTGAGAATGAAAAACAGGAATAGCCTTCTTTTGCGAGTTAAGGATAAAATTGGTATTTTTGCTATAAAATGAATTTCTTCAGTCAAAACAAGTTCAAACTCCTTTGTCCTTCATATATATCAATTCTAAGTAGGTTCCATTAAAAAACCTCTTTAAATGACCTTGTATGACAAAGAAACACAGGAATAGCCTTCTTTTGCGGAGTTAAGACGAATTTCGGATTTTTGCTCATAAACAAAAAATTCCTTCAGTCAAAACAAGTTCAAACTCCTTTGTCCTTCATATATATCAATTCTAAGTAGGTTCCATACATAAACTTCTTTAAATGACCTTGTTTGAGAATGAAAAACAGGAATAGCCTTACTTTTGCGAGTTAAGGCCATATTGGTATTTTTGCTATAAAATGAATTCCTTCAGTCAAAACAAGTTCAAACTCCTTTGAACTTCATATATATCAATTCTAAGTAAGTTCCATGCATAAACTTCATTAAATGACCTTGTTTGAGAAAGAAAAACAGGAATAGCCTTACTTTTGCGAGTTAAGGCCAAATTGGTATTTTTGCTATAAAATGAATTCCTTCGTTAAAACAAGTTCAAACTCCTTTGTCCTTCATATATATCAATTCTACATAGTTCCCATGCATAAACCTCTTTAAATGACCTTGTATGACAAAGAAATACAGGAATAGCCTTCTTTTGCGGAGATGAGATGAATTTCGGATTTTTGCTTATAAACAAAAAATTCCTTCAGTGAAAACAAGTTCAAACTCCTTTGTCCTTCATATATATCAATTCTAAGTAGGTCCCATGCATAAACTTCTTTAAATGAC
Organism: Odontesthes bonariensis; assembly: GCF_027942865.1. Taxonomy (NCBI): domain Eukaryota; kingdom Metazoa; phylum Chordata; class Actinopteri; order Atheriniformes; family Atherinopsidae; genus Odontesthes; species Odontesthes bonariensis. Next base: position 5,582,550 of record NC_134510.1, read on the forward strand.
CTTGTTTGAGAAAGAAAAACAGGAATAGCCTTCTTTTGCGAGTTAAGGATAAAATTGGTATTTTTGCTATAAAATGAATTCCTTCAGTCAAAACAAGTTCAAACTCCTTTGAACTTCATATATATCAATTCTAAGTAAGTTCCATGCATAAACTTCATTAAATGACCTTGTTTGAGAAAGAAAAACAGGAATAGCCTTACTTTTGCGAGTTAAGGCCAAATTGGTATTTTTGCTATAAAATGAATTCCTTCGTTAAAACAAGTTCAAACTCCTTTGTCCTTCATATATATCAATTCTACATAGTTCCCATGCATAAACCTCTTTAAATGACCTTGTATGACAAAGAAATACAGGAATAGCCTTCTTTTGCGGAGATGAGATGAATTTCGGATTTTTGCTTATAAACAAAAAATTCCTTCAGTGAAAACAAGTTCAAACTCCTTTGTCCTTCATATATATCAATTCTAAGTAGGTCCCATGCATAAACTTCTTTAAATGACCTTGTTTGAGAAAGAAAAACAGGAATAGCCTTCTTTTGCGAGTTAAGGATAAAATTGGTATTTTTGCTATAAAATGAATTTCTTCAGTCAAAACAAGTTCAAACTCCTTTGTCCTTCATATATATCAATTCTAAGTAGGTTCCATGCATAAACTTCTTTAAATGACCTTGTTTGAGAATGAAAAACAGGAATAGCCTTCTTTTGCGAGTTAAGGATAAAATTGGTATTTTTGCTATAAATTGAATTTCTTCAGTCAAAACAAGTTCAAACTCCTTTGTCCTTCATATATATCAATTCTAAGTAGGTTCCATTAAAAAACCTCTTTAAATGACCTTGTATGACAAAGAAACACAGGAATAGCCTTCTTTTGCGGAGTTAAGACGAATTTCGGATTTTTGCTCATAAACAAAAAATTCCTTCAGTCAAAACAAGTTCAAACTCCTTTGTCCTTCATATATATCAATTCTAAGTAGGTTCCATACATAAACTTCTTTAAATGACCTTGTTTGAGAATGAAAAACAGGAATAGCCTTACTTTTGCGAGTTAAGGCCATATTGGTATTTTTGCTATAAAATGAATTCCTTCAGTCAAAACAAGTTCAAACTCCTTTGTCCCTCATATATATCAATTCTAAGTAGGTCCCATGCATAAACCTCTTTAAATGACCTTGTATGACAAAGAAACACAGGCATAGCCTTCTTTTGCGGAGTTAAGACGAATTTCGGATTTTTGCTTATAAACAAAAAATTCCTTCAGTCAAAACAAGTTCAAACTCCTTTGTCCTTCATATATATCAATTCTAAGTAGGTCCCATGCATAAACCTCTTTAAATGACCTTGTTTGACAAAGAAACACAGGAATAGCCTTACTTTTGCGAGTTAAGGCAAAATTGGTATTTTTTCTATAAAATGAATACCTTCAGTCAAAACAAGTTCAAACTCCTTTGTCCTTCATATATATCAATTCTAAGTAGGTTCCATTAAAAAACCTCTATAAATGACCTCGTATGACAAAGAAACACAGGAATAGCCTTCTTTTGCGGAGTTAAGACGAATTTCGGATTTTTGCTTATAAACAAAAAATTCCTTCAGTCAAAACAAGTTCAAACTCCTTTGTCCTTCATATATATCAATTCTAAGTAGGTCCCATGCATAAACTTCTTTAAATGACCTTGTTTGAGAATGAAAAACAGGAATAGCCTTACTTTTGCGAGTTAAGGCCAAATTGGTATTTTTGCTATAAAATGAATTTATTCAGTCAAAACAAGTTCAAACTCCTTTGAACTTCATATATATCAATTCTAAGTAGGTTCCATGCATAAACTTCATTAAATGACCTTGTTTGAGAAAGAAAAACAGGAATAGCCTTACCTTTTCGAGTTAAGGCCAAATTGGTATTTTTGCTATAAAATGAATTCCTTCGTTAAAACAAGTTCAAACTCCTTTGTCCTTCATATATATCAATTCTAAATAGTTCCCATGCATAAACCTCTTTAAATGACCTTGTATGACAAAGAAACACAGGAATAGCCTTCTTTTGCGGTGATGAGATGAATTTCGGATTTTTGCTTATAAACAAAAAATTCCTTCAGTGAAAACAAGTTCAAACTCCTTTGTCCTTCATATATATCAATTTTAAGTAGGTCCCATGCATAAACCTCTTTAAATGACCTTGTTTGAGAAAGAAAAACAGGAATAGCCTTCTTTTGCGATTTAAGGATAAAATTGGTATTTTTGCTATAAAATGAATACATTCAGTCAAAACAAGTTCAAACTCCTTTGTCCTTCATATATATCAATTCTAAGTAGGTTCCATGCATAAACTTCTTTAAATGACGTTTTATGACAAAGAAACACAGGAATAGCCTTACTTTTGCGAGTTAAGGCCAAATTGGTATTTTTGCTATAAAATGAATTCCTTCAGTCAAAACAAGTTCAAACTCCTTTGAACTTCATATATATCAATTCTAAGTAAGTTCCATGCATAAACTTCATTAAATGACCTTGTTTGAGAAAGAAAAACAGGAATAGCCTTACTTTTGCGAGTTAAGGCCAAATTGGTATTTTTGCTATAAAATGAATTCCTTCAGTTAAAACAAGTTCAAACTCCTTTGTCCTTCATATATATCAATTCTAAATAGTTCCCATGCATAAACCTCTTTAAATGACCTTGTATGACAAAGAAATACAGGAATAGCCTTCTTTTGCGGAGATGAGATGAATTTCGGATTTTTGCTTATAAACAAAAAATTCCTTCAGTGAAAACAAGTTCAAACTCCTTTGTCCTTCATATATATCAATTCTAAGTAGGTCCCATAAATAAACCTATTTAAATGACCTTGTTTGACGAAGAAACACAGGAATAGCCTTACTTTTGCGAGTTAAGGCAAAATTGGTATTTTTTCTATAAAATGAATACCTTCAGTCAAAACAAGTTCAAACTCCTTTGTCCTTCATATATATCAATTCTAAGTAGGTCCCATGCATAAACCTCTTTAAATGACCTTGTTTGACAAAGAAACACAGGAATAGCCTTACTTTTTCGAGTTAAGGCAAAATTGGTATTTTTTCTATAAAATGAATACCTTCAGTCAAAACAAGTTCAAACTCCTTTGTCCTTCATATATATCAATTCTAAGTAGGTTCCATTAAAAAACCTCTATAAATGACTTCGTATGACAAAGAAACACAGGAATAGCCTTCTTTTGCGGAGTTAAGACGAATTTCGGATTTTTGCTTATAAACAAAAAATTCCTTCAGTCAAAACAAGTTCAAACTCCTTTGTCCATCATATATATCAATTCTAAGTAGGTCCCATGCATAAACTTCATTAAATGACCTTGTTTGAGAAAGAAAAACAGGAATAGCCTTACCTTTGCGAGTTAAGGCCAAATTGGTATTTTTGCTATAAAATGAATTCATTCAGTCAAAACAAGTTCAAACTCCTTTGAACTTCATATATATCAATTCTAAGTAGGTTCCATGCATAAACTTCATTAAATGACCTTGTTTGAGAAAGAAAAACAGGAAAAGCCTTACCTTTGCGAGTTAAGGCCAAATTGGTATTTTTGCTATAAAATGAATTCCTTCGTTAAAACAAGTTCAAACTCCTTTGTCCTTCATATATATCAATTCTAAATAGTTCCCATGCATAAACCTCTTTAAATGACCTTGTATGACAAAGAAACACAGGAATAGCCTTCTTTTGCGGTGATGAGATGAATTTCGGATTTTTGCTTATAAACAAAAAATTCCTTCAGTGAAAACAAGTTCAAACTCCTTTGTCCTTCATATATATCAATTCTAAGTAGGTCCCATGCATAAACCTCTTTAAATGACCTTGTTTGAGAAAGAAAAACAGGAATAGCCTTCTTTTGCGATTTAAGGATAAAATTGGTATTTTTGCTATAAAATGAATTTCTTCAGTCAAAACAAGTTCAAACTCCTTTGTCCTTCATATATATCAATTCTAAGTAGGTTCCATTAAAAAACCTCTATAAATGACTTCGTATGACAAAGAAACACAGGAATAGCCTTCTTTTGCGGAGTTAAGACGAATTTCGGATTTTTGCTTATAAACAAAAAATTCCTTCAGTCAAAACAAGTTCAAACTCCTTTGTCCTTCATATATATCAATTCTAAGTAGGTCCCATGCATAAACCTCTTTAAATGACCTTGTTTGACAAAGAAACACAGGAATAGCCTTACTTTTGCGAGTTAAGGCCATATTGGTATTTTTGCTATAAAATGAATTCCTTCAGTCAAAACAAGTTCAAACTCCTTTGTCCCTCATATATATCAATTCTAAGTAGGTCCCATGCATAAACCTCTTTAAATGACCTTGTATGACAAAGAAACACAGGCATAGCCTTCTTTTGCGGAGTTAAGACGAATTTCGGATTTTTGCTTATAAACAAAAAATTCCTTCAGTCAAAACAAGTTCAAACTCCTTTGTCCTTCATATATATCAATTCTAAGTAGGTCCCATGCATAAACCTCTTTAAATGACCTTGTTTGACAAAGAAACACAGGAATAGCCTTACTTTTGCGAGTTAAGGCAAAATTGGTATTTTTTCTATAAAATGAATACCTTCAGTCAAAACAAGTTCAAACTCCTTTGTCCTTCATATATATCAATTCTAAGTAGGTTCCATTAAAAAACCTCTATAAATGACCTCGTATGACAAAGAAACACAGGAATAGCCTTCTTTTGCGGAGTTAAGACGAATTTCGGATTTTTGCTTATAAACAAAAAATTCCTTCAGTCAAAACAAGTTCAAACTCCTTTGTCCTTCATATATATCAATTCTAAGTAGGTCCCATGCATAAACTTCTTTAAATGACCTTGTTTGAGAATGAAAAACAGGAATAGCCTTACTTTTGCGAGTTAAGGCCAAATTGGTATTTTTGCTATAAAATGAATTTATTCAGTCAAAACAAGTTCAAACTCCTTTGAACTTCATATATATCAATTCTAAGTAGGTTCCATGCATAAACTTCATTAAATGACCTTGTTTGAGAAAGAAAAACAGGAATAGCCTTACCTTTTCGAGTTAAGGCCAAATTGGTATTTTTGCTATAAAATGAATTCCTTCGTTAAAACAAGTTCAAACTCCTTTGTCCTTCATATATATCAATTCTAAATAGTTCCCATGCATAAACCTCTTTAAATGACCTTGTATGACAAAGAAACACAGGAATAGCCTTCTTTTTTTGGTGATGAGATGAATTTCGGATTTTTGCTTATAAACAAAAAATTCCTTCAGTGAAAACAAGTTCAAACTCCTTTGTCCTTCATATATATCAATTCTAAGTAGGTCCCATGCATAAACCTCTTTAAATGACCTTGTTTGAGAAAGAAAAACAGGAATAGCCTTCTTTTGCGATTTAAGGATAAAATTGGTATTTTTGCTATAAAATGAATACATTCAGTCAAAACAAGTTCAAACTCCTTTGTCCTTCATATATATCAATTCTAAGTAGGTTCCATGCATAAACCTCTTTAAATGACGTTTTATGACAAAGAAACACAGGAATAGCCTTACTTTTGCGAGTTAAGGCCAAATTGGTATTTTTGCTATAAAATGAATTCCTTCAGTCAAAACAAGTTCAAACTCCTTTGAACTTCATATATATCAATTCTAAGTAAGTTCCATGCATAAACTTCATTAAATGACCTTGTTTGAGAAAGAAAAACAGGAATAGCCTTACTTTTGCGAGTTAAGGCCAAATTGGTATTTTTGCTATAAAATGAATTCCTTCGTTAAAACAAGTTCAAACTCCTTTGTCCTTCATATATATCAATTCTAAGTAGGTCCCATGCATAAACCTCTTTAAATGACCTTGTTTGACGAAGAAACACAGGAATAGCCTTACTTTTGCGAGTTAAGGCAAAATTGGTATTTTTTCTATAAAATGAATACCTTCAGTCAAAACAAGTTCAAACTCCTTTGTCCTTCATATATATCAATTCTAAGTAGGTCCCATGCATAAACCTCTTTAAATGACCTTGTTTGACAAAGAAACACAGGAATAGCCTTACTTTTTCGAGTTAAGGCAAAATTGGTATTTTTTCTAAAAAATGAATACCTTCAGTCAAAACAAGTTCAAACTCCTTTGTCCTTCATATATATCAATTCTAAGTAGGTTCCATTAAAAAACCTCTATAAATGACTTCGTATGACAAAGAAACACAGGAATAGCCTTCTTTTGCGGAGTTAAGACGAATTTCGGATTTTTGCTTATAAACAAAAAATTCCTTCAGTCAAAACAAGTTCAAACTCCTTTGTCCATCATATATATCAATTCTAAGTAGGTCCCATGCATAAACTTCATTAAATGACCTTGTTTGAGAAAGAAAAACAGGAATAGCCTTACCTTTGCGAGTTAAGGCCAAATTGGTATTTTTGCTATAAAATGAATTCATTCAGTCAAAACAAGTTCAAACTCCTTTGAACTTCATATATATCAATTCTAAGTAGGTTCCATGCATAAACTTCATTAAATGACCTTGTTTGAGAAAGAAAAACAGGAATAGCCTTACCTTTGCGAGTTAAGGCCAAATTGGTATTTTTGCTATAAAATGAATTCCTTCGTTAAAACAAGTTCAAACTCCTTTGTCCTTCATATATATCAATTCTAAATAGTTCCCATGCATAAACCTCTTTAAATGACCTTGTATGACAAAGAAATACAGGAATAGCCTTCTTTTGCGGAGATGAGATGAATTTCGGATTTTTGCTTATAAACAAAAAATTCCTTCAGTGAAAACAAGTTCAAACTCCTTTGTCCTTCATATATATCAATTCTAAGTAGGTCCCATGCATAAACTTCTTTAAATGACCTTGTTTGAGAAAGAAAAACAGGAATAGCCTTCTTTTGCGAGTTAAGGATAAAATTGGTATTTTTGCTATAAAATGAATTTCTTCAGTCAAAACAAGTTCAAACTCCTTTGTCCTTCATATATATCAATTCTAAGTAGGTTCCATTAAAAAACCTCTTTAAATGACCTTGTATGACAAAGAAACACAGGAATAGCCTTCTTTTGCGGAGTTAAGACGAATTTCGGATTTTTGCTCATAAACAAAAAATTCCTTCAGTCAAAACAAGTTCAAACTCCTTTGTCCTTCATATATATCAATTCTAAGTAGGTTCCACACATAAACTTCTTTAAATGACCTTGTTTGAGAATGAAAAACAGGAATAGCCTTACTTTTGCGAGTTAAGGCCATATTGGTATTTTTGCTATAAAATGAATTCCTTCAGTCAAAACAAGTTCAAACTCCTTTGTCCCTCATATATATCAATTCTAAGTAGGTCCCATGCATAAACCTCTTTAAATGACCTTGTATGACAAAGAAACACAGGCATAGCCTTCTTTTGCGGAGTTAAGACGAATTTCGGATTTTTGCTTATAAACAAAAAATTCCTTCAGTCAAAACAAGTTCAAACTCCTTTGTCCTTCATATATATCAATTCTAAGTAGGTCCCATGCATAAACCTCTTTAAATGACCTTGTTTGACAAAGAAACACAGGAATAGCCTTACTTTTGCGAGTTAAGGCCAAATTGGTATTTTTGCTATAAAATGAATACCTTCAGTCAAAACAAGTTCAAACTCCTTTGTCCTTCATATATATAAATTCTAAGTAGGTCCCATGCATAAACTTCTTTAAATTACCTTGTTTGAGAATGAAAAACAGGAATAGCCTTACTTTTGCGAGTTAAGGCCAAATTGGTATTTTTGCTATAAAATGAATTCCTTCAGTCAAAACAAGTTCAAACTCCTTTGAACTTCATATATATCAATTCTAAGTAAGTTCCATGCATAAACTTCATTAAATGACCTTGTTTGAGAAAGAAAAACAGGAATAGCCTTACTTTTGCGAGTTAAGGCCAAATTGGTATTTTTGCTATAAAATGAATTCCTTCGTTAAAACAAGTTCAAACTCCTTTGTCCTTCATATATATCAATTCTAAATAGTTCCCATGCATAAACCTCTTTAAATGACCTTGTATGACAAAGAAATACAGGAATAGCCTTCTTTTGCGGAGATGAGATGAATTTCGGATTTTTGCTTATAAACAAAAAATTCCTTCAGTGAAAACAAGTTCAAACTCCTTTGTCCTTCATATATATCAATTCTAAGTAGGTCCCATGCATAAACTTCTTTAAATGACCTTGTTTGAGAAAGAAAAACAGGAATAGCCTTCTTTTGCGAGTTAAGGATAAAATTGGTATTTTTGCTATAAAATGAATTTCTTCAGTCAAAACAAGTTCAAACTCCTTTGTCCTTCATATATATCAATTCTAAGTAGGTTCCATTAAAAAACCTCTTTAAATGACCTTGTATGACAAAGAAACACAGGAATAGCCTTCTTTTGCGGAGTTAAGACGAATTTCGGATTTTTGCTCATAAACAAAAAATTCCTTCAGTCAAAACAAGTTCAAACTCCTTTGTCCTTCATATATATCAATTCTAAGTAGGTTTCATACATAAACTTCTTTAAATGACCTTGTTTGAGAATGAAAAACAGAAATAGCCTTACTTTTGCGAGTTAAGGCCATATTGGTATTTTTGCTATAAAATGAATTCCTTCAGTCAAAACAAGTTCAAACTCCTTTGTCCCTCATATATATCAATTCTAAGTAGGTCCCATGCATAAACCTCTTTAAATGACCTTGTATGACAAAGAAACACAGGCATAGCCTTCTTTTGCGGAGTTAAGACGAATTTCGGATTTTTGCTTATAAACAAAAAATTCCTTCAGTCAAAACAAGTTCAAACTCCTTTGTCCTTCATATATATCAATTCTAAGTAGGTCCCATGCATAAACCTCTTTAAATGACCTTGTTTGACAAAGAAACACAGGAATAGCCTTACTTTTGCGAGTTAAGGCAAAATTGGTATTTTTTCTATAAAATGAATACCTTCAGTCAAAACAAGTTCAAACTCCTTTGTCCTTCATATATATCAATTCTAAGTAGGTTCCATTAAAAAACCTCTATAAATGACCTCGTATGACAAAGAAACACAGGAATAGCCTTCTTTTGCGGAGTTAAGACGAATTTCGGATTTTTGCTTATAAACAAAAAATTCCTTCAGTCAAAACAAGTTCAAACTCCTTTGTCCTTCATATATATCAATTCTAAGTAGGTCCCATGCATAAACTTCTTTAAATGACCTTGTTTGAGAAAGAAAAACAGGAATAGCCTTACCTTTGCGAGTTAAGGCCAAATTGGTATTTTTGCTATAAAATGAATTCATTCAGTCAAAACAAGTTCAAACTCCTTTGAACTTCATATATATCAATTCTAAGTAGGTTCCATGCATAAACTTCATTAAATGACCTTGTTTGAGAAAGAAAAACAGGAATAGCCTTACCTTTGCGAGTTAAGGCCAAATTGGTATTTTTGCTATAAAATGAATTCCTTCGTTAAAACAAGTTCAAACTCCTTTGTCCTTCATATATATCAATTCTAAATAGTTCCCATGCATAAACCTCTTTAAATGACCTTGTATGACAAAGAAATACAGGAATAGCCTTCTTTTGCGGAGATGAGATGAATTTCGGATTTTTGCTTATAAACAAAAAATTCCTTCAGTGAAAACAAGTTCAAACTCCTTTGTCCTTCATATATATCAATTCTAAGTAGGTCCCATGCATAAACTTCTTTAAATGACCTTGTTTGAGAAAGAAAAACAGGAATAGCCTTCTTTTGCGAGTTAAGGATAAAATTGGTATTTTTGCTATAAAATGAATTTCTTCAGTCAAAACAAGTTCAAACTCCTTTGTCCTTCATATATATCAATTCTAAGTAGGTTCCATTAAAAAACCTCTTTAAATGACCTTGTATGACAAAGAAACACAGGAATAGCCTTCTTTTGCGGAGTTAAGACGAATTTCGGATTTTTGCTCATAAACAAAAAATTCCTTCAGTCAAAACAAGTTCAAACTCCTTTGTCCTTCATATATATCAATTCTAAGTAGGTTCCACACATAAACTTCTTTAAATGACCTTGTTTGAGAATGAAAAACAGGAATAGCCTTACTTTTGCGAGTTAAGGCCATATTGGTATTTTTGCTATAAAATGAATTCCTTCAGTCAAAACAAGTTCAAACTCCTTTGTCCCTCATATATATCAATTCTAAGTAGGTCCCATGCATAAACCTCTTTAAATGACCTTGTATGACAAAGAAACACAGGCATAGCCTTCTTTTGCGGAGTTAAGACGAATTTCGGATTTTTGCTTATAAACAAAAAATTCCTTCAGTCAAAACAAGTTCAAACTCCTTTGTCCTTCATATATATCAATTCTAAGTAGGTCCCATGCATAAACCTCTTTAAATGACCTTGTTTGACAAAGAAACACAGGAATAGCCTTACTTTTGCGAGTTAAGGCCAAATTGGTATTTTTGCTATAAAATGAATACCTTCAGTCAAAACAAGTTCAAACTCCTTTGTCCTTCATATATATAAATTCTAAGTAGGTCCCATGCATAAACTTCTTTAAATTACCTTGTTTGAGAATGAAAAACAGGAATAGCCTTACTTTTGCGAGTTAAGGCCAAATTGGTATTTTTGCTATAAAATGAATTCCTTCAGTCAAAACAAGTTCAAACTCCTTTGAACTTCATATATATCAATTCTAAGTAAGTTCCATGCATAAACTTCATTAAATGACCTTGTTTGAGAAAGAAAAACAGGAATAGCCTTACTTTTGCGAGTTAAGGCCAAATTGGTATTTTTGCTATAAAATGAATTCCTTCGTTAAAACAAGTTCAAACTCCTTTGTCCTTCATATATATCAATTCTAAATAGTTCCCATGCATAAACCTCTTTAAATGACCTTGTATGACAAAGAAATACAGGAATAGCCTTCTTTTGCGGAGATGAGATGAATTTCGGATTTTTGCTTATAAACAAAAAATTCCTTCAGTGAAAACAAGTTCAAACTCCTTTGTCCTTCATATATATCAATTCTAAGTAGGTCCCATGCATAAACTTCTTTAAATGACCTTGTTTGAGAAAGAAAAACAGGAATAGCCTTCTTTTGCGAGTTAAGGATAAAATTGGTATTTTTGCTATAAAATGAATTTCTTCAGTCAAAACAAGTTCAAACTCCTTTGTCCTTCATATATATCAATTCTAAGTAGGTTCCATTAAAAAACCTCTTTAAATGACCTTGTATGACAAAGAAACACAGGAATAGCCTTCTTTTGCGGAGTTAAGACGAATTTCGGATTTTTGCTCATAAACAAAAAATTCCTTCAGTCAAAACAAGTTCAAACTCCTTTGTCCTTCATATATATCAATTCTAAGTAGGTTTCATACATAAACTTCTTTAAATGACCTTGTTTGAGAATGAAAAACAGAAATAGCCTTACTTTTGCGAGTTAAGGCCATATTGGTATTTTTGCTATAAAATGAATTCCTTCAGTCAAAACAAGTTCAAACTCCTTTGTCCCTCATATATATCAATTCTAAGTAGGTCCCATGCATAAACCTCTTTAAATGACCTTGTATGACAAAGAAACACAGGCATAGCCTTCTTTTGCGGAGTTAAGACGAATTTCGGATTTTTGCTTATAAACAAAAAATTCCTTCAGTCAAAACAAGTTCAAACTCCTTTGTCCTTCATATATATCAATTCTAAGTAGGTCCCATGCATAAACCTCTTTAAATGACCTTGTTTGACAAAGAAACACAGGAATAGCCTTACTTTTGCGAGTTAAGGCAAAATTGGTATTTTTTCTATAAAATGAATACCTTCAGTCAAAACAAGTTCAAACTCCTTTGTCCTTCATATATATCAATTCTAAGTAGGTTCCATTAAAAAACCTCTATAAATGACCTCGTATGACAAAGAAACACAGGAATAGCCTTCTTTTGCGGAGTTAAGACGAATTTCGGATTTTTGCTTATAAACAAAAAATTCCTTCAGTCAAAACAAGTTCAAACTCCTTTGTCCTTCATATATATCAATTCTAAGTAGGTCCCATGCATAAACTTCTTTAAATGACCTTGTTTGAGAATGAAAAACAGGAATAGCCTTACTTTTGCGAGTTAAGGCCAAATTGGTATTTTTGCTATAAAATGAATTTATTCAGTCAAAACAAGTTCAAACTCCTTTGAACTTCATATATATCAATTCTAAGTAGGTTCCATGCATAAACTTCATTAAATGACCTTGTTTGAGAAAGAAAAACAGGAATAGCCTTACCTTTTCGAGTTAAGGCCAAATTGGTATTTTTGCTATAAAATGAATTCCTTCGTTAAAACAAGTTCAAACTCCTTTGTCCTTCATATATATCAATTCTAAATAGTTCCCATGCATAAACCTCTTTAAATGACCTTGTATGACAAAGAAACACAGGAATAGCCTTCTTTTTTTGGTGATGAGATGAATTTCGGATTTTTGCTTATAAACAAAAAATTCCTTCAGTGAAAACAAGTTCAAACTCCTTTGTCCTTCATATATATCAATTCTAAGTAGGTCCCATGCATAAACCTCTTTAAATGACCTTGTTTGAGAAAGAAAAACAGGAATAGCCTTCTTTTGCGATTTAAGGATAAAATTGGTATTTTTGCTATAAAATGAATACATTCAGTCAAAACAAGTTCAAACTCCTTTGTCCTTCATATATATCAATTCTAAGTAGGTTCCATGCATAAACCTCTTTAAATGACGTTTTATGACAAAGAAACACAGGAATAGCCTTACTTTTGCGAGTTAAGGCCAAATTGGTATTTTTGCTATAAAATGAATTCCTTCAGTCAAAACAAGTTCAAACTCCTTTGAACTTCATATATATCAATTCTAAGTAAGTTCCATGCATAAACTTCATTAAATGACCTTGTTTGAGAAAGAAAAACAGGAATAGCCTTACTTTTGCGAGTTAAGGCCAAATTGGTATTTTTGCTATAAAATGAATTCCTTCGTTAAAACAAGTTCAAACTCCTTTGTCCTTCATATATATCAATTCTAAAGAGTTCCCATGCATAAACCTCTTTAAATGACCTTGTATGACAAAGAAATACAGGAATAGCCTTCTTTTGCGGAGATGAGATGAATTTCGGATTTTTGCTTATAAACAAAAAATTCCTTCAGTGAAAACAAGTTCAAACTCCTTTGTCCTTCATATATATCAATTCTAAGTAGGTCCCATGCATAAACCTCTTTAAATGACCTTGTTTGACGAAGAAACACAGGAATAGCCTTACTTTTGCGAGTTAAGGCAAAATTGGTATTTTTTCTATAAAATGAATACCTTCAGTCAAAACAAGTTCAAACTCCTTTGTCCTTCATATATATCAATTCTAAGTAGGTCCCATGCATAAACCTCTTTAAATGACCTTGTTTGACAAAGAAACACAGGAATAGCCTTACTTTTTCGAGTTAAGGCAAAATTGGTATTTTTTCTAAAAAATGAATACCTTCAGTCAAAACAAGTTCAAACTCCTTTGTCCTTCATATATATCAATTCTAAGTAGGTTCCATTAAAAAACCTCTATAAATGACTTCGTATGACAAAGAAACACAGGAATAGCCTTCTTTTGCGGAGTTAAGACGAATTTCGGATTTTTGCTTATAAACAAAAAATTCCTTCAGTCAAAACAAGTTCAAACTCCTTTGTCCATCATATATATCAATTCTAAGTAGGTCCCATGCATAAACTTCATTAAATGACCTTGTTTGAGAAAGAAAAACAGGAATAGCCTTACCTTTGCGAGTTAAGGCCAAATTGGTATTTTTGCTATAAAATGAATTCATTCAGTCAAAACAAGTTCAAACTCCTTTGAACTTCATATATATCAATTCTAAGTAGGTTCCATGCATAAACTTCATTAAATGACCTTGTTTGAGAAAGAAAAACAGGAATAGCCTTACCTTTGCGAGTTAAGGCCAAATTGGTATTTTTGCTATAAAATGAATTCCTTCGTTAAAACAAGTTCAAACTCCTTTGTCCTTCATATATATCAATTCTAAATAGTTCCCATGCATAAACCTCTTTAAATGACCTTGTATGACAAAGAAATACAGGAATAGCCTTCTTTTGCGGAGATGAGATGAATTTCGGATTTTTGCTTATAAACAAAAAATTCCTTCAGTGAAAACAAGTTCAAACTCCTTTGTCCTTCATATATATCAATTCTAAGTAGGTCCCATGCATAAACTTCTTTAAATGACCTTGTTTGAGAAAGAAAAACAGGAATAGCCTTCTTTTGCGAGTTAAGGATAAAATTGGTATTTTTGCTATAAAATGAATTTCTTCAGTCAAAACAAGTTCAAACTCCTTTGTCCTTCATATATATCAATTCTAAGTAGGTTCCATTAAAAAACCTCTTTAAATGACCTTGTATGACAAAGAAACACAGGAATAGCCTTCTTTTGCGGAGTTAAGACGAATTTCGGATTTTTGCTCATAAACAAAAAATTCCTTCAGTCAAAACAAGTTCAAACTCCTTTGTCCTTCATATATATCAATTCTAAGTAGGTTCCACACATAAACTTCTTTAAATGACCTTGTTTGAGAATGAAAAACAGGAATAGCCTTACTTTTGCGAGTTAAGGCCATATTGGTATTTTTGCTATAAAATGAATTCCTTCAGTCAAAACAAGTTCAAACTCCTTTGTCCCTCATATATATCAATTCTAAGTAGGTCCCATGCATAAACCTCTTTAAATGACCTTGTATGACAAAGAAACACAGGCATAGCCTTCTTTTGCGGAGTTAAGACGAATTTCGGATTTTTGCTTATAAACAAAAAATTCCTTCAGTCAAAACAAGTTCAAACTCCTTTGTCCTTCATATATATCAATTCTAAGTAGGTCCCATGCATAAACCTCTTTAAATGACCTTGTTTGACAAAGAAACACAGGAATAGCCTTACTTTTGCGAGTTAAGGCCAAATTGGTATTTTTGCTATAAAATGAATACCTTCAGTCAAAACAAGTTCAAACTCCTTTGTCCTTCATATATATAAATTCTAAGTAGGTCCCATGCATAAACTTCTTTAAATTACCTTGTTTGAGAATGAAAAACAGGAATAGCCTTACTTTTGCGAGTTAAGGCCAAATTGGTATTTTTGCTATAAAATGAATTCCTTCAGTCAAAACAAGTTCAAACTCCTTTGAACTTCATATATATCAATTCTAAGTAAGTTCCATGCATAAACTTCATTAAATGACCTTGTTTGAGAAAGAAAAACAGGAATAGCCTTACCTTTGCGAGTTAAGGCCAAATTGGTATTTTTGCTATAAAATGAATTCATTCAGTCAAAACAAGTTCAAACTCCTTTGAACTTCATATATATCAATTCTAAGTAGGTTCCATGCATAAACTTCATTAAATGACCTTGTTTGAGAAAGAAAAACAGGAATAGCCTTACCTTTGCGAGTTAAGGCCAAATTGGTATTTTTGCTATAAAATGAATTCCTTCGTTAAAACAAGTTCAAACTCCTTTGTCCTTCATATATATCAATTCTAAATAGTTCCCATGCATAAACCTCTTTAAATGACCTTGTATGACAAAGAAATACAGGAATAGCCTTCTTTTGCGGAGATGAGATGAATTTCGGATTTTTGCTTATAAACAAAAAATTCCTTCAGTGAAAACAAGTTCAAACTCCTTTGTCCTTCATATATATCAATTCTAAGTAGGTCCCATGCATAAACTTCTTTAAATGACCTTGTTTGAGAAAGAAAAACAGGAATAGCCTTCTTTTGCGAGTTAAGGATAAAATTGGTATTTTTGCTATAAAATGAATTTCTTCAGTCAAAACAAGTTCAAACTCCTTTGTCCTTCATATATATCAATTCTAAGTAGGTTCCATTAAAAAACCTCTTTAAATGACCTTGTATGACAAAGAAACACAGGAATAGCCTTCTTTTGCGGAGTTAAGACGAATTTCGGATTTTTGCTCATAAACAAAAAATTCCTTCAGTCAAAACAAGTTCAAACTCCTTTGTCCTTCATATATATCAATTCTAAGTAGGTTTCATACATAAACTTCTTTAAATGACCTTGTTTGAGAATGAAAAACAGGAATAGCCTTACTTTTGCGAGTTAAGGCCATATTGGTATTTTTGCTATAAAATGAATTCCTTCAGTCAAAACAAGTTCAAACTCCTTTGTCCCTCATATATATCAATTCTAAGTAGGTCCCATGCATAAACCTTTTTAAATGACCTTGTATGACAAAGAAACACAGGCATAGCCTTCTTTTGCGGAGTTAAGACGAATTTCGGATTTTTGCTTATAAACAAAAAATTCCTTCAGTCAAAACAAGTTCAAACTCCTTTGTCCTTCATATATATCAATTCTAAGTAGGTCCCATGCATAAACCTCTTTAAATGACCTTGTTTGACAAAGAAACACAGGAATAGCCTTACTTTTGCGAGTTAAGGCAAAATTGGTATTTTTTCTATAAAATGAATACCTTCAGTCAAAACAAGTTCAAACTCCTTTGTCCTTCATATATATCAATTCTAAGTAGGTTCCATTAAAAAACCTCTATAAATGACCTCGTATGACAAAGAAACACAGGAATAGCCTTCTTTTGCGGAGTTAAGACGAATTTCGGATTTTTGCTTCTAAACAAAAAATTCCTTCAGTCAAAACAAGTTCAAACTCCTTTGTCCTTCATATATATCAATTCTAAGTAGGTCCCATGCATTAACCTCTTTAAATGACCTTGTTTGAGAAAGAAAAACAGGAATAGCCTTCTTTTGCGATTTAAGGATAAAATTGGTATTTTTGCTATAAAATGAATACCTTCAGTCAAAACAAGTTCAAACTCCTTTGTCCTTCATATATATCAATTCTAAGTAGGTTCCATGCATAAACCTCTTTAAATGACGTTTTATGACAAAGAAACACAGGAATAGCCTTCCTTTTGCGAGTTAAGGCCAAATTGGTATTTTTGCTATAAAATGAATACCTTCAGTCAAAACAAGTTCAAACTCCTTTGTCCTTCATATATATAAATTCTAAGTAGGTCCCATGCATAAACTTCTTTAAATGACCTTGTTTGAGAATGAAAAACAGGAATAGCCTTACTTTTGCGAGTTAAGGCCAAATTGGTATTTTTGCTATAAAATGAATTCCTTCAGTCAAAACAAGTTCAAACTCCTTTGAACTTCATATATATCAATTCTAAGTAAGTTCCATGCATAAACTTCATTAAATGACCTTGTTTGAGAAAGAAAAACAGGAATAGCCTTCTTTTGCGAGTTAAGGATAAAATTGGTATTTTTGCTATAAAATGAATTTCTTCAGTCAAAACAAGTTCAAACTCCTTTGTCCTTCATATATATCAATTCTAAGTAGGTTCCATTAAAAAACCTCTTTAAATGACCTTGTATGACAAAGAAACACAGGAATAGCCTTCTTTTGCGGAGTTAAGACGAATTTCGGATTTTTGCTCATAAACAAAAAATTCCTTCAGTCAAAACAAGTTCAAACTCCTTTGTTCTTCATATATATCAATTCTAAGTAGGTTCCACACATAAACTTCTTTAAATGACCTTGTTTGAGAATGAAAAACAGGAATAGCCTTACTTTTGCGAGTTAAGGCCATATTGGTATTTTTGCTATAAAATGAATTCCTTCAGTCAAAACAAGTTCAAACTCCTTTGTCCCTCATATATATCAATTCTAAGTAGGTCCCATGCATAAACCTCTTTAAATGACCTTGTATGACAAAGAAACACAGGCATAGCCTTCTTTTGCGGAGTTAAGACGAATTTCGGATTTTTGCTTATAAACAAAAAATTCCTTCAGTCAAAACAAGTTCAAACTCCTTTGTCCTTCATATATATCAATTCTAAGTAGGTTCCATTAAAAAACCTCTATAAATGACCTCGTATGACAAAGAAACACAGGAATAGCCTTCTTTTGCGGAGTTAAGACGAATTTCGGATTTTTGCTTATAAACAAAAAATTCCTTCAGTCAAAACAAGTTCAAACTCCTTTGTCCTTCATATATATCAATTCTAAGTAGGTCCCATGCATAAACTTCTTTAAATGACCTTGTTTGAGAATGAAAAACAGGAATAGCCTTACTTTTGCGAGTTAAGGCCAAATTGGTATTTTTGCTATAAAATGAATTTATTCAGTCAAAACAAGTTCAAACTCCTTTGAACTTCATATATATCAATTCTAAGTAGGTCCCATGCATAAACGTCTTTAAATGACCTTGTTTGAGAATGAAAAACAGGAATAGCCTTACTTTTGCGAGTTAAGGCAAAATTGGTATTTTTTCTATAAAATGAATACCTTCAGTCAAAACAAGTTCAAACTCCTTTGTCCTTCATATATATCAATTCTAAGTAGGTTCCATTAAAAAACCTCTATAAATGACCTCGTATGACAAAGAAACACAGGAATAGCCTTCTTTTGCGGAGTTAAGATGAATTTCGGATTTTTGCTTATAAACAAAAAATTCCTTCAGTCAAAACAAGTTCAAACTCCTTTGTCCTTCATATATATCAATTCTAAGTAGGTTCCATGCATAAACCTCTTTAAATGACGTTTTATGACAAAGAAACACAGGAATAGCCTTACTTTTGCGAGTTAAGGCCAAATTGGTATTTTTGCTATAAAATGAATTCCTTCAGTCAAAACAAGTTCAAACTCCTTTGAACTTCATATATATCAATTCTAAGTAAGTTCCATGCATAAACTTCATTAAATGACCTTGTTTGAGAAAGAAAAACAGGAATAGCCTTACTTTTGCGAGTTAAGGCCAAATTGGTATTTTTGCTATAAAATGAATTCCTTCGTTAAAACAAGTTCAAACTCCTTTGTCCTTCATATATATCAATTCTACATAGTTCCCATGCATAAACCTCTTTAAATGACCTTGTATGACAAAGAAATACAGGAATAGCCTTCTTTTGCGGAGATGAGATGAATTTCGGATTTTTGCTTATAAACAAAAAATTCCTTCAGTGAAAACAAGTTCAAACTCCTTTGTCCTTCATATATATCAATTCTAAGTAGGTCCCATGCATAAACTTCTTTAAATGACCTTGTTTGAGAAAGAAAAACAGGAATAGCCTTCTTTTGCGAGTTAAGGATAAAATTGGTATTTTTGCTATAAAATGAATTCCTTCAGTCAAAACAAGTTCAAACTCCTTTGAACTTCATATATATCAATTCTAAGTAAGTTCCATGCATAAACTTCATTAAATGACCTTGTTTGAGAAAGAAAAACAGGAATAGCCTTACTTTTGCGAGTTAAGGCCAAATTGGTATTTTTGCTATAAAATGAATTCCTTCGTTAAAACAAGTTCAAACTCCTTTGTCCTTCATATATATCAATTCTACATAGTTCCCATGCATAAACCTCTTTAAATGACCTTGTATGACAAAGAAATACAGGAATAGCCTTCTTTTGCGGAGATGAGATGAATTTCGGATTTTTGCTTATAAACAAAAAATTCCTTCAGTGAAAACAAGTTCAAACTCCTTTGTCCTTCATATATATCAATTCTAAGTAGGTCCCATGCATAAACTTCTTTAAATGACCTTGTTTGAGAAAGAAAAACAGGAATAGCCTTCTTTTGCGAGTTAAGGATAAAATTGGTATTTTTGCTATAAAATGAATTTCTTCAGTCAAAACAAGTTCAAACTCCTTTGTCCTTCATATATATCAATTCTAAGTAAGTTCCATGCATAAACTTCATTAAATGACCTTGTTTGAGAAAGAAAAACAGGAATAGCCTTACTTTTGCGAGTTAAGGCCAAATTGGTATTTTTGCTATAAAATGAATTCCTTCGTTAAAACAAGTTCAAACTCCTTTGTCCTTCATATATATCAATTCTACATAGTTCCCATGCATAAACCTCTTTAAATGACCTTGTATGACAAAGAAATACAGGAATAGCCTTCTTTTGCGGAGATGAGATGAATTTCGGATTTTTGCTTATAAACAAAAAATTCCTTCAGTGAAAACAAGTTCAAACTCCTTTGTCCTTCATATATATCAATTCTAAGTAGGTCCCATGCATAAACTTCTTTAAATGACCTTGTTTGAGAAAGAAAAACAGGAATAGCCTTCTTTTGCGAGTTAAGGATAAAATTGGTATTTTTGCTATAAAATGAATTCCTTCAGTCAAAACAAGTTCAAACTCCTTTGAACTTCATATATATCAATTCTAAGTAAGTTCCATGCATAAACTTCATTAAATTACCTTGTTTGAGAAAGAAAAACAGGAATAGCCTTACTTTTGCGAGTTAAGGCCAAATTGGTATTTTTGCTATAAAATGAATTCCTTCGTTAAAACAAGTTCAAACTCCTTTGTCCTTCATATATATCAATTCTACATAGTTCCCATGCATAAACCTCTTTAAATGACCTTGTATGACAAAGAAATACAGGAATAGCCTTCTTTTGCGGAGATGAGATGAATTTCGGATTTTTGCTTATAAACAAAAAATTCCTTCAGTGAAAACAAGTTCAAACTCCTTTGTCCTTCATATATATCAATTCTAAGTAGGTCCCATGCATAAACTTCTTTAAATGACCTTGTTTGAGAAAGAAAAACAGGAATAGCCTTCTTTTGCGAGTTAAGGATAAAATTGGTATTTTTGCTATAAAATGAATTCCTTCAGTCAAAACAAGTTCAAACTCCTTTGAACTTCATATATATCAATTCTAAGTAAGTTCCATGCATAAACTTCATTAAATGACCTTGTTTGAGAAAGAAAAACAGGAATAGCCTTACTTTTGCGAGTTAAGGCCAAATTGGTATTTTTGCTATAAAATGAATTCCTTCGTTAAAACAAGTTCAAACTCCTTTGTCCTTCATATATATCAATTCTACATAGTTCCCATGCATAAACCTCTTTAAATGACCTTGTATGACAAAGAAATACAGGAATAGCCTTCTTTTGCGGAGATGAGATGAATTTCGGATTTTTGCTTATAAACAAAAAATTCCTTCAGTCAAAACAAGTTCAAACTCCTTTGAACTTCATATATATCAATTCTAAGTAAGTCCCATGCATAAACTTCTTTAAATGACCTTGTTTGAGAATGAAAAACAGGAATAGCCTTACTTTTGCGAGTTAAGGCCATATTGGTATTTTTGCTATAAAATGAATTCCTTCAGTCAAAACAAGTTCAAACTCCTTTGTCCCTCATATATATCAATTCTAAGTAGGTCCCATGCATAAACCTCTTTAAATGACCTTGTATGACAAAGAAACACAGGCATAGCCTTCTTTTGCGGAGTTAAGACGAATTTCGGATTTTTGCTTATAAACAAAAAATTCCTTCAGTCAAAACAAGTTCAAACTCCTTTGTCCTTCATATATATCAATTCTAAGTAGGTCCCATGCATAAACCTCTTTAAATGACCTTGTTTGACAAAGAAACACAGGAATAGCCTTACTTTTGCGAGTTAAGGCAAAATTGGTATTTTTTCTATAAAATGAATACCTTCAGTCAAAACAAGTTCAAACTCCTTTGTCCTTCATATATATCAATTCTAAGTAGGTTCCATTAAAAAACCTCTATAAATGACCTCGTATGACAAAGAAACACAGGAATAGCCTTCTTTTGCGGAGTTAAGACGAATTTCGGATTTTTGCTTATAAACAAAAAATTCCTTCAGTCAAAACAAGTTCAAACTCCTTTGTCCTTCATATATATCAATTCTAAGTAGGTCCCATGCATAAACTTCTTTAAATGACCTTGTTTGAGAATGAAAAACAGGAATAGCCTTACTTTTGCGAGTTAAGGCCAAATTGGTATTTTTGCTATAAAATGAATTTATTCAGTCAAAACAAGTTCAAACTCCTTTGTCCTTCATATATATCAATTCTAAGTAGGTCCCATGCATAAACTTCTTTAAATGACCTTGTTTGAGAAAGAAAAACAGGAATAGCCTTCTTTTGCGAGTTAAGGATAAAATTGGTATTTTTGCTATAAAATGAATTTCTTCAGTCAAAACAAGTTCAAACTCCTTTGTCCTTCATATATATCAATTCTAAGTAGGTTCCATTAAAAAACCTCTTTAAATGACCTTGTATGACAAAGAAACACAGGAATAGCCTTCTTTTGCGGAGTTAAGACGAATTTCGGATTTTTGCTCATAAACAAAAAATTCCTTCAGTCAAAACAAGTTCAAACTCCTTTGTCCTTCATATATATCAATTCTAAGTAGGTTTCATACATAAACTTCTTTAAATGACCTTGTTTGAGAATGAAAAACAGGAATAGCCTTACTTTTGCGAGTTAAGGCCATATTGGTATTTTTGCTATAAAATGAATTCCTTCAGTCAAAACAAGTTCAAACTCCTTTGTCCCTCATATATATCAATTCTAAGTAGGTCCCATGCATAAACCTTTTTAAATGACCTTGTATGACAAAGAAACACAGGCATAGCCTTCTTTTGCGGAGTTAAGACGAATTTCGGATTTTTGCTTATAAACAAAAAATTCCTTCAGTCAAAACAAGTTCAAACTCCTTTGTCCTTCATATATATCAATTCTAAGTAGGTCCCATGCATAAACCTCTTTAAATGACCTTGTTTGACAAAGAAACACAGGAATAGCCTTACTTTTGCGAGTTAAGGCAAAATTGGTATTTTTTCTATAAAATGAATACCTTCAGTCAAAACAAGTTCAAACTCCTTTGTCCTTCATATATATCAATTCTAAGTAGGTTCCATTAAAAAACCTCTATAAATGACCTCGTATGACAAAGAAACACAGGAATAGCCTTCTTTTGCGGAGTTAAGACGAATTTCGGATTTTTGCTTCTAAACAAAAAATTCCTTCAGTCAAAACAAGTTCAAACTCCTTTGTCCTTCATATATATCAATTCTAAGTAGGTCCCATGCATTAACCTCTTTAAATGACCTTGTTTGAGAAAGAAAAACAGGAATAGCCTTCTTTTGCGATTTAAGGATAAAATTGGTATTTTTGCTATAAAATGAATACCTTCAGTCAAAACAAGTTCAAACTCCTTTGTCCTTCATATATATCAATTCTAAGTAGGTTCCATGCATAAACCTCTTTAAATGACGTTTTATGACAAAGAAACACAGGAATAGCCTTCCTTTTGCGAGTTAAGGCCAAATTGGTATTTTTGCTATAAAATGAATACCTTCAGTCAAAACAAGTTCAAACTCCTTTGTCCTTCATATATATAAATTCTAAGTAGGTCCCATGCATAAACTTCTTTAAATGACCTTGTTTGAGAATGAAAAACAGGAATAGCCTTACTTTTGCGAGTTAAGGCCAAATTGGTATTTTTGCTATAAAATGAATTCCTTCAGTCAAAACAAGTTCAAACTCCTTTGAACTTCATATATATCAATTCTAAGTAAGTTCCATGCATAAACTTCATTAAATGACCTTGTTTGAGAAAGAAAAACAGGAATAGCCTTCTTTTGCGAGTTAAGGATAAAATTGGTATTTTTGCTATAAAATGAATTTCTTCAGTCAAAACAAGTTCAAACTCCTTTGTCCTTCATATATATCAATTCTAAGTAGGTTCCATTAAAAAACCTCTTTAAATGACCTTGTATGACAAAGAAACACAGGAATAGCCTTCTTTTGCGGAGTTAAGACGAATTTCGGATTTTTGCTCATAAACAAAAAATTCCTTCAGTCAAAACAAGTTCAAACTCCTTTGTTCTTCATATATATCAATTCTAAGTAGGTTCCACACATAAACTTCTTTAAATGACCTTGTTTGAGAATGAAAAACAGGAATAGCCTTACTTTTGCGAGTTAAGGCCATATTGGTATTTTTGCTATAAAATGAATTCCTTCAGTCAAAACAAGTTCAAACTCCTTTGTCCCTCATATATATCAATTCTAAGTAGGTCCCATGCATAAACCTCTTTAAATGACCTTGTATGACAAAGAAACACAGGCATAGCCTTCTTTTGCGGAGTTAAGACGAATTTCGGATTTTTGCTTATAAACAAAAAATTCCTTCAGTCAAAACAAGTTCAAACTCCTTTGTCCTTCATATATATCAATTCTAAGTAGGTTCCATTAAAAAACCTCTATAAATGACCTCGTATGACAAAGAAACACAGGAATAGCCTTCTTTTGCGGAGTTAAGACGAATTTCGGATTTTTGCTTATAAACAAAAAATTCCTTCAGTCAAAACAAGTTCAAACTCCTTTGTCCTTCATATATATCAATTCTAAGTAGGTCCCATGCATAAACTTCTTTAAATGACCTTGTTTGAGAATGAAAAACAGGAATAGCCTTACTTTTGCGAGTTAAGGCCAAATTGGTATTTTTGCTATAAAATGAATTTATTCAGTCAAAACAAGTTCAAACTCCTTTGAACTTCATATATATCAATTCTAAGTAGGTCCCATGCATAAACGTCTTTAAATGACCTTGTTTGAGAATGAAAAACAGGAATAGCCTTACTTTTGCGAGTTAAGGCAAAATTGGTATTTTTTCTATAAAATGAATACCTTCAGTCAAAACAAGTTCAAACTCCTTTGTCCTTCATATATATCAATTCTAAGTAGGTTCCATTAAAAAACCTCTATAAATGACCTCGTATGACAAAGAAACACAGGAATAGCCTTCTTTTGCGGAGTTAAGATGAATTTCGGATTTTTGCTTATAAACAAAAAATTCCTTCAGTCAAAACAAGTTCAAACTCCTTTGTCCTTCATATATATCAATTCTAAGTAGGTTCCATGCATAAACCTCTTTAAATGACGTTTTATGACAAAGAAACACAGGAATAGCCTTACTTTTGCGAGTTAAGGCCAAATTGGTATTTTTGCTATAAAATGAATTCCTTCAGTCAAAACAAGTTCAAACTCCTTTGAACTTCATATATATCAATTCTAAGTAAGTTCCATGCATAAACTTCATTAAATGACCTTGTTTGAGAAAGAAAAACAGGAATAGCCTTACTTTTGCGAGTTAAGGCCAAATTGGTATTTTTGCTATAAAATGAATTCCTTCGTTAAAACAAGTTCAAACTCCTTTGTCCTTCATATATATCAATTCTACATAGTTCCCATGCATAAACCTCTTTAAATGACCTTGTATGACAAAGAAATACAGGAATAGCCTTCTTTTGCGGAGATGAGATGAATTTCGGATTTTTGCTTATAAACAAAAAATTCCTTCAGTGAAAACAAGTTCAAACTCCTTTGTCCTTCATATATATCAATTCTAAGTAGGTCCCATGCATAAACTTCTTTAAATGACCTTGTTTGAGAAAGAAAAACAGGAATAGCCTTCTTTTGCGAGTTAAGGATAAAATTGGTATTTTTGCTATAAAATGAATTCCTTCAGTCAAAACAAGTTCAAACTCCTTTGAACTTCATATATATCAATTCTAAGTAAGTTCCATGCATAAACTTCATTAAATTACCTTGTTTGAGAAAGAAAAACAGGAATAGCCTTACTTTTGCGAGTTAAGGCCAAATTGGTATTTTTGCTATAAAATGAATTCCTTCGTTAAAACAAGTTCAAACTCCTTTGTCCTTCATATATATCAATTCTACATAGTTCCCATGCATAAACCTCTTTAAATGACCTTGTATGACAAAGAAATACAGGAATAGCCTTCTTTTGCGGAGATGAGATGAATTTCGGATTTTTGCTTATAAACAAAAAATTCCTTCAGTGAAAACAAGTTCAAACTCCTTTGTCCTTCATATATATCAATTCTAAGTAGGTCCCATGCATAAACTTCTTTAAATGACCTTGTTTGAGAAAGAAAAACAGGAATAGCCTTCTTTTGCGAGTTAAGGATAAAATTGGTATTTTTGCTATAAAATGAATTCCTTCAGTCAAAACAAGTTCAAACTCCTTTGAACTTCATATATATCAATTCTAAGTAAGTTCCATGCATAAACTTCATTAAATGACCTTGTTTGAGAAAGAAAAACAGGAATAGCCTTACTTTTGCGAGTTAAGGCCAAATTGGTATTTTTGCTATAAAATGAATTCCTTCGTTAAAACAAGTTCAAACTCCTTTGTCCTTCATATATATCAATTCTACATAGTTCCCATGCATAAACCTCTTTAAATGACCTTGTATGACAAAGAAATACAGGAATAGCCTTCTTTTGCGGAGATGAGATGAATTTCGGATTTTTGCTTATAAACAAAAAATTCCTTCAGTCAAAACAAGTTCAAACTCCTTTGAACTTCATATATATCAATTCTAAGTAAGTCCCATGCATAAACTTCTTTAAATGACCTTGTTTGAGAAAGAAAAACAGGAATAGCCTTCTTTTGCGAGTTAAGGATAAAATTGGTATTTTTGCTATAAAATGAATTTCTTCAGTCAAAACAAGTTCAAACTCCTTTGTCCTTCATATATATCAATTCTAAGTAGGTTCCATTAAAAAACCTCTTTAAATGACCTTGTATGACAAAGAAACACAGGAATAGCCTTCTTTTGCGGAGTTAAGACGAATTTCGGATTTTTGCTCATAAACAAAAAATTCCTTCAGTCAAAACAAGTTCAAACTCCTTTGTCCTTCATATATATCAATTCTAAGTAGGTTCCATACATAAACTTCTTTAAATGACCTTGTTTGAGAATGAAAAACAGGAATAGCCTTACTTTTGCGAGTTAAGGCCATATTGGTATTTTTGCTATAAAATGAATTCCTTCAGTCAAAACAAGTTCAAACTCCTTTGTCCCTCATATATATCAATTCTAAGTAGGTCCCATGCATAAACCTCTTTAAATGACCTTGTATGACAAAGAAACACAGGCATAGCCTTCTTTTGCGGAGTTAAGACGAATTTCGGATTTTTGCTTATAAACAAAAAATTCCTTCAGTCAAAACAAGTTCAAACTCCTTTGTCCTTCATATATATCAATTCTAAGTAGGTCCCATGCATAAACCTCTTTAAATGACCTTGTTTGACAAAGAAACACAGGAATAGCCTTACTTTTGCGAGTTAAGGCAAAATTGGTATTTTTTCTATAAAATGAATACCTTCAGTCAAAACAAGTTCAAACTCCTTTGTCCTTCATATATATCAATTCTAAGTAGGTTCCATTAAAAAACCTCTATAAATGACCTCGTATGACAAAGAAACACAGGAATAGCCTTCTTTTGCGGAGTTAAGACGAATTTCGGATTTTTGCTTATAAACAAAAAATTCCTTCAGTCAAAACAAGTTCAAACTCCTTTGTCCTTCATATATATCAATTCTAAGTAGGTCCCATGCATAAACTTCTTTAAATGACCTTGTTTGAGAATGAAAAACAGGAATAGCCTTACTTTTGCGAGTTAAGGCCAAATTGGTATTTTTGCTATAAAATGAATTTATTCAGTCAAAACAAGTTCAAACTCCTTTGAACTTCATATATATCAATTCTAAGTAGGTTCCATGCATAAACTTCATTAAATGACCTTGTTTGAGAAAGAAAAACAGGAATAGCCTTACCTTTTCGAGTTAAGGCCAAATTGGTATTTTTGCTATAAAATGAATTCCTTCGTTAAACAAAAGTTCAAACTCCTTTGTCCTTCATATATATCAATTCTAAATAGTTCCCATGCATAAACCTCTTTAAATGACCTTGTATGACAAAGAAACACAGGAATAGCCTTCTTTTGCGGTGATGAGATGAATTTCGGATTTTTGCTTATAAACAAAAAATTCCTTCAGTGAAAACAAGTTCAAACTCCTTTGTCCTTCATATATATCAATTCTAAGTAGGTCCCATGCATAAACCTCTTTAAATGACCTTGTTTGAGAAAGAAAAACAGGAATAGCCTTCTTTTGCGATTTAAGGATAAAATTGGTATTTTTGCTATAAAATGAATACATTCAGTCAAAACAAGTTCAAACTCCTTTGTCCTTCATATATATCAATTCTAAGTAGGTTCCATGCATAAACCTCTTTAAATGACGTTTTATGACAAAGAAACACAGGAATAGCCTTACTTTTGCGAGTTAAGGCCAAATTGGTATTTTTGCTATAAAATGAATTCCTTCAGTCAAAACAAGTTCAAACTCCTTTGAACTTCATATATATCAATTCTAAGTAAGTTCCATGCATAAACTTCATTAAATGACCTTGTTTGAGAAAGAAAAACAGGAATAGCCTTACTTTTGCGAGTTAAGGCCAAATTGGTATTTTTGCTATAAAATGAATTCCTTCAGTTAAAACAAGTTCAAACTCCTTTGTCCTTCATATATATCAATTCTAAATAGTTCCCATGCATAAACCTCTTTAAATGACCTTGTATGACAAAGAAATACAGGAATAGCCTTCTTTTGCGGAGATGAGATGAATTTCGGATTTTTGCTTATAAACAAAAAATTCCTTCAGTGAAAACAAGTTCAAACTCCTTTGTCCTTCATATATATCAATTCTAAGTAGGTCCCATGCATAAACCTATTTAAATGACCTTGTTTGACGAAGAAACACAGGAATAGCCTTACTTTTGCGAGTTAAGGCAAAATTGGTATTTTTTCTATAAAATGAATTTCTTCAGTCAAAACAAGTTCAAACTCCTTTGTCCTTCATATATATCAATTCTAAGTAGGTTCCATTAAAAAACCTCTATAAATGACTTCGTATGACAAAGAAACACAGGAATAGCCTTCTTTTGCGGAGTTAAGACGAATTTCGGATTTTTGCTTATAAACAAAAAATTCCTTCAGTCAAAACAAGTTCAAACTCCTTTGTCCTTCATATATATCAATTCTAAGTAGGTCCCATGCATAAACCTCTTTAAATGACCTTGTTTGACAAAGAAACACAGGAATAGCCTTACTTTTGCGAGTTAAGGCCAAATTGGTATTTTTGCTATAAAATGAATACCTTCAGTCAAAACAAGTTCAAACTCCTTTGTCCTTCATATATATAAATTCTAAGTAGGTACCATGCATAAACTTCTTTAAATGACCTTGTTTGAGAATGAAAAACAGGAATAGCCTTACTTTTGCGAGTTAAGGCCAAATTGGTATTTTTGCTATAAAATGAATTCCTTCAGTCAAAACAAGTTCAAACTCCTTTGAACTTCATATATATCAATTCTAAGTAAGTTCCATGCATAAACTTCATTAAATGACCTTGTTTGAGAAAGAAAAACAGGAATAGCCTTACTTTTGCGAGTTAAGGCCAAATTGGTATTTTTGCTATAAAATGAATTCCTTCGTTAAAACAAGTTCAAACTCCTTTGTCCTTCATATATATCAATTCTAAATAGTTCCCATGCATAAACCTCTTTAAATGACCTTGTATGACAAAGAAATACAGGAATAGCCTTCTTTTGCGGAGATGAGATGAATTTCGGATTTTTGCTTATAAACAAAAAATTCCTTCAGTGAAAACAAGTTCAAACTCCTTTGTCCTTCATATATATCAATTCTAAGTAGGTCCCATGCATAAACTTCTTTAAATGACCTTGTTTGAGAAAGAAAAACAGGAATAGCCTTCTTTTGCGAGTTAAGGATAAAATTGGTATTTTTGCTATAAAATGAATTTCTTCAGTCAAAACAAGTTCAAACTCCTTTGTCCTTCATATATATCAATTCTAAGTAGGTTCCATTAAAAAACCTCTTTAAATGACCTTGTATGACAAAGAAACACAGGAATAGCCTTCTTTTGCGGAGTTAAGACGAATTTCGGATTTTTGCTCATAAACAAAAAATTCCTTCAGTCAAAACAAGTTCAAACTCCTTTGTCCTTCATATATATCAATTCTAAGTAGGTTCCATACATAAACTTCTTTAAATGACCTTGTTTGAGAATGAAAAACAGGAATAGCCTTACTTTTGCGAGTTAAGGCCATATTGGTATTTTTGCTATAAAATGAATTCCTTCAGTCAAAACAAGTTCAAACTCCTTTGTCCCTCATATATATCAATTCTAAGTAGGTCCCATGCATAAACCTCTTTAAATGACCTTGTATGACAAAGAAACACAGGCATAGCCTTCTTTTGCGGAGTTAAGACGAATTTCGGATTTTTGCTTATAAACAAAAAATTCCTTCAGTCAAAACAAGTTCAAACTCCTTTGTCCTTCATATATATCAATTCTAAGTAGGTCCCATGCATAAACCTCTTTAAATGACCTTGTTTGACAAAGAAACACAGGAATAGCCTTACTTTTGCGAGTTAAGGCAAAATTGGTATTTTTGCTATAAAATGAATTTCTTCAGTCAAAACAAGTTCAAACTCCTTTGTCCTTCATATATATCAATTCTAAGTAGGTTCCATTAAAAAACCTCTTTAAATGACCTTGTATGACAAAGAAACACAGGAATAGCCTTCTTTTGCGGAGTTAAGACGAATTTCGGATTTTTGCTCATAAACAAAAAATTCCTTCAGTCAAAACAAGTTCAAACTCCTTTGTCCTTCATATATATCAATTCTAAGTAGGTTCCATACATAAACTTCTTTAAATGACCTTGTTTGAGAATGAAAAACAGGAATAGCCTTACTTTTGCGAGTTAAGGCCATATTGGTATTTTTGCTATAAAATGAATTCCTTCAGTCAAAACAAGTTCAAACTCCTTTGTCCCTCATATATATCAATTCTAAGTAGGTCCCATGCATAAACCTCTTTAAATGACCTTGTATGACAAAGAAACACAGGCATAGCCTTCTTTTGCGGAGTTAAGACGAATTTCGGATTTTTGCTTATAAACAAAAAATTCCTTCAGTCAAAACAAGTTCAAACTCCTTTGTCCTTCATATATATCAATTCTAAGTAGGTCCCATGCATAAACCTCTTTAAATGACCTTGTTTGACAAAGAAACACAGGAATAGCCTTACTTTTGCGAGTTAAGGCAAAATTGGTATTTTTTCTATAAAATGAATACCTTCAGTCAAAACAAGTTCAAACTCCTTTGTCCTTCATATATATCAATTCTAAGTAGGTTCCATTAAAAAACCTCTATAAATGACCTCGTATGACAAAGAAACACAGGAATAGCCTTCTTTTGCGGAGTTAAGACGAATTTCGGATTTTTGCTTATAAACAAAAAATTCCTTCAGTCAAAACAAGTTCAAACTCCTTTGTCCTTCATATATATCAATTCTAAGTAGGTCCCATGCATAAACTTCTTTAAATGACCTTGTTTGAGAATGAAAAACAGGAATAGCCTTACTTTTGCGAGTTAAGGCCAAATTGGTATTTTTGCTATAAAATGAATTTATTCAGTCAAAACAAGTTCAAACTCCTTTGAACTTCATATATATCAATTCTAAGTAGGTTCCATGCATAAACTTCATTAAATGACCTTGTTTGAGAAAGAAAAACAGGAATAGCCTTACCTTTTCGAGTTAAGGCCAAATTGGTATTTTTGCTATAAAATGAATTCCTTCGTTAAAACAAGTTCAAACTCCTTTGTCCTTCATATATATCAATTCTAAATAGTTCCCATGCATAAACCTCTTTAAATGACCTTGTATGACAAAGAAACACAGGAATAGCCTTCTTTTGCGGTGATGAGATGAATTTCGGATTTTTGCTTATAAACAAAAAATTCCTTCAGTGAAAACAAGTTCAAACTCCTTTGTCCTTCATATATATCAATTCTAAGTAGGTCCCATGCATAAACCTCTTTAAATGACCTTGTTTGAGAAAGAAAAACAGGAATAGCCTTCTTTTGCGATTTAAGGATAAAATTGGTATTTTTGCTATAAAATGAATACATTCAGTCAAAACAAGTTTAAACTCCTTTGTCCTTCATATATATCAATTCTAAGTAGGTTCCATGCATAAACCTCTTTAAATGACGTTTTATGACAAAGAAACACAGGAATAGCCTTACTTTTGCGAGTTAAGGCCAAATTGGTATTTTTGCTATAAAATGAATTCCTTCAGTCAAAACAAGTTCAAACTCCTTTGAACTTCATATATATCAATTCTAAGTAAGTTCCATGCATAAACTTCATTAAATGACCTTGTTTGAGAAAGAAAAACAGGAATAGCCTTACTTTTGCGAGTTAAGGCCAAATTGGTATTTTTGCTATAAAATGAATTCCTTCGTTAAAACAAGTTCAAACTCCTTTGTCCTTCATATATATCAATTCTAAAGAGTTCCCATGCATAAACCTCTTTAAATGACCTTGTATGACAAAGAAATACAGGAATAGCCTTCTTTTGCGGAGATGAGATGAATTTCGGATTTTTGCTTATAAACAAAAAATTCCTTCAGTGAAAACAAGTTCAAACTCCTTTTTCCTTCATATATATCAATTCTAAGTAGGTCCCATGCATAAACCTCTTTAAATGACCTTGTTTGACGAAGAAACACAGGAATAGCCTTACTTTTGCGAGTTAAGGCAAAATTGGTATTTTTTCTATAAAATGAATACCTTCAGTCAAAACAAGTTCAAACTCCTTTGTCCTTCATATATATCAATTCTAAGTAGGTCCCATGCATAAACCTCTTTAAATGACCTTGTTTGACAAAGAAACACAGGAATAGCCTTACTTTTTCGAGTTAAGGCAAAATTGGTATTTTTTCTAAAAAATGAATACCTTCAGTCAAAACAAGTTCAAACTCCTTTGTCCTTCATATATATCAATTCTAAGTAGGTTCCATTAAAAAACCTCTATAAATGACTTCGTATGACAAAGAAACACAGGAATAGCCTTCTTTTGCGGAGTTAAGACGAATTTCGGATTTTTGCTTATAAACAAAAAATTCCTTCAGTCAAAACAAGTTCAAACTCCTTTGTCCATCATATATATCAATTCTAAGTAGGTCCCATGCATAAACTTCATTAAATGACCTTGTTTGAGAAAGAAAAACAGGAATAGCCTTACCTTTGCGAGTTAAGGCCAAATTGGTATTTTTGCTATAAAATGAATTCATTCAGTCAAAACAAGTTCAAACTCCTTTGAACTTCATATATATCAATTCTAAGTAGGTTCCATGCATAAACTTCATTAAATGACCTTGTTTGAGAAAGAAAAACAGGAATAGCCTTACCTTTGCGAGTTAAGGCCAAATTGGTATTTTTGCTATAAAATGAATTCCTTCGTTAAAACAAGTTCAAACTCCTTTGTCCTTCATATATATCAATTCTAAATAGTTCCCATGCATAAACCTCTTTAAATGACCTTGTATGACAAAGAAATACAGGAATAGCCTTCTTTTGCGGAGATGAGATGAATTTCGGATTTTTGCTTATAAACAAAAAATTCCTTCAGTGAAAACAAGTTCAAACTCCTTTGTCCTTCATATATATCAATTCTAAGTAGGTCCCATGCATAAACTTCTTTAAATGACCTTGTTTGAGAAAGAAAAACAGGAATAGCCTTCTTTTGCGAGTTAAGGATAAAATTGGTATTTTTGCTATAAAATGAATTTCTTCAGTCAAAACAAGTTCAAACTCCTTTGTCCTTCATATATATCAATTCTAAGTAGGTTCCATTAAAAAACCTCTTTAAATGACCTTGTATGACAAAGAAACACAGGAATAGCCTTCTTTTGCGGAGTTAAGACGAATTTCGGATTTTTGCTCATAAACAAAAAATTCCTTCAGTCAAAACAAGTTCAAACTCCTTTGTCCTTCATATATATCAATTCTAAGTAGGTTCCACACATAAACTTCTTTAAATGACCTTGTTTGAGAATGAAAAACAGGAATAGCCTTACTTTTGCGAGTTAAGGCCATATTGGTATTTTTGCTATAAAATGAATTCCTTCAGTCAAAACAAGTTCAAACTCCTTTGTCCCTCATATATATCAATTCTAAGTAGGTCCCATGCATAAACCTCTTTAAATGACCTTGTATGACAAAGAAACACAGGCATAGCCTTCTTTTGCGGAGTTAAGACGAATTTCGGATTTTTGCTTATAAACAAAAAATTCCTTCAGTCAAAACAAGTTCAAACTCCTTTGTCCTTCATATATATCAATTCTAAGTAGGTCCCATGCATAAACCTCTTTAAATGACCTTGTTTGACAAAGAAACACAGGAATAGCCTTACTTTTGCGAGTTAAGGCCAAATTGGTATTTTTGCTATAAAATGAATACCTTCAGTAAAAACAAGTTCAAACTCCTTTGTCCTTCATATATATAAATTCTAAGTAGGTCCCATGCATAAACTTCTTTAAATTACCTTGTTTGAGAATGAAAAACAGGAATAGCCTTACTTTTGCGAGTTAAGGCCAAATTGGTATTTTTGCTATAAAATGAATTCCTTCAGTCAAAACAAGTTCAAACTCCTTTGAACTTCATATATATCAATTCTAAGTAAGTTCCATGCATAAACTTCATTAAATGACCTTGTTTGAGAAAGAAAAACAGGAATAGCCTTACTTTTGCGAGTTAAGGCCAAATTGGTATTTTTGCTATAAAATGAATTCCTTCGTTAAAACAAGTTCAAACTCCTTTGTCCTTCATATATATCAATTCTAAATAGTTCCCATGCATAAACCTCTTTAAATGACCTTGTATGACAAAGAAATACAGGAATAGCCTTCTTTTGCGGAGATGAGATGAATTTCGGATTTTTGCTTATAAACAAAAAATTCCTTCAGTGAAAACAAGTTCAAACTCCTTTGTCCTTCATATATATCAATTCTAAGTAGGTCCCATGCATAAACTTCTTTAAATGACCTTGTTTGAGAAAGAAAAACAGGAATAGCCTTCTTTTGCGAGTTAAGGATAAAATTGGTATTTTTGCTATAAAATGAATTTCTTCAGTCAAAACAAGTTCAAACTCCTTTGTCCTTCATATATATCAATTCTAAGTAGGTTCCATTAAAAAACCTCTTTAAATGACCTTGTATGACAAAGAAACACAGGAATAGCCTTCTTTTGCGGAGTTAAGACGAATTTCGGATTTTTGCTCATAAACAAAAAATTCCTTCAGTCAAAACAAGTTCAAACTCCTTTGTCCTTCATATATATCAATTCTAAGTAGGTTTCATACATAAACTTCTTTAAATGACCTTGTTTGAGAATGAAAAACAGGAATAGCCTTACTTTTGCGAGTTAAGGCCATATTGGTATTTTTGCTATAAAATGAATTCCTTCAGTCAAAACAAGTTCAAACTCCTTTGTCCCTCATATATATCAATTCTAAGTAGGTCCCATATATAAACCTCTTTAAATGACCTTGTATGACAAAGAAACACAGGCATAGCCTTCTTTTGCGGAGTTAAGACGAATTTCGGATTTTTGCTTATAAACAAAAAATTCCTTCAGTCAAAACAAGTTCAAACTCCTTTGTCCTTCATATATATCAATTCTAAGTAGGTCCCATGCATAAACCTCTTTAAATGACCTTGTTTGACAAAGAAACACAGGAATAGCCTTACTTTTGCGAGTTAAGGCAAAATTGGTATTTTTTCTATAAAATGAATACCTTCAGTCAAAACAAGTTCAAACTCCTTTGTCCTTCATATATATCAATTCTAAGTAGGTCCCATGCATTAACCTCTTTAAATGACCTTGTTTGAGAAAGAAAAACAGGAATAGCCTTCTTTTGCGATTTAAGGATAAAATTGGTATTTTTGCTATAAAATGAATACCTTCAGTCAAAACAAGTTCAAACTCCTTTGTCCTTCATATATATAAATTCTAAGTAGGTCCCATGCATAAACTTCTTTAAATGACCTTGTTTGAGAATGAAAAACAGGAATAGCCTTACTTTTGCGAGTTAAGGCCAAATTGGTATTTTTGCTATAAAATGAATTCCTTCAGTCAAAACAAGTTCAAACTCCTTTGAACTTCATATATATCAATTCTAAGTAAGTTCCATGCATAAACTTCATTAAATGACCTTGTTTGAGAAAGAAAAACAGGAATAGCCTTACTTTTGCGAGTTAAGGCCAAATTGGTATTTTTGCTATAAAATGAATTCCTTCGTTAAAACAAGTTCAAACTCCTTTGTCCTTCATATATATCAATTCTAAATAGTTCCCATGCATAAACCTCTTTAAATGACCTTGTATGACAAAGAAATACAGGAATAGCCTTCTTTTGCGGAGATGAGATGAATTTCGGATTTTTGCTTATAAACAAAAAATTCCTTCAGTGAAAACAAGTTCAAACTCCTTTGTCCTTCATATATATCAATTCTAAGTAGGTCCCATGCATAAACTTCTTTAAATGACCTTGTTTGAGAAAGAAAAACAGGAATAGCCTTCTTTTGCGAGTTAAGGATAAAATTGGTATCAATTCTAAGTAGGTCCCATGCATAAACCTCTTTACATGACCTTGTAGACAAAGAAACACAGGAATAGCCTTACTTTTGCGAGTTAAGGCCAAATTGGTATTTTTGCTATAAAATGAATTAATTCAGTCAAAACAAGTTCAAACTCCTTTGTCCCTCATATATATCAATTCTAAGTAGGTCCCATGCATAAACCTCTTTAAATGACCATGTATGACAAAGAAACACAGGAATAGCCTTCTTTTGCGGAGATAAGATTAATTTCGGATTTTTGCTTATAAACAAAAAATTCCTTCAGTCAAAACAAGTTCAAACTCCTTTGTCCTTCATATATATCAATTCCAAGTGGATCCCATGCATAAACCTCTTTAAATGACCTTGTTTGAGAAAGAAAAACAGGAATAGCCTTACTTTTGCGAGTTAAGTTCAAATTGGTATTTTTGCTATAAAATGAATTCCTTCAGTCAAAACAAGTTCAAACTCCTTTGTCCTT
Source organism: Odontesthes bonariensis (assembly GCF_027942865.1). Lineage (NCBI taxonomy): Eukaryota > Metazoa > Chordata > Actinopteri > Atheriniformes > Atherinopsidae > Odontesthes > Odontesthes bonariensis. The sequence goes on from NC_134510.1 coordinate 5,619,173, forward strand.
AATATATATCAATTCTAAGTAGGTCCCATGCATAAACCTCTTTAAATGACCTTGTATGACAAAGAAACACAGGAATAGCCTTCTTTTGCGGAGTTAAGGCCAAATTGGTATTTTTGCTATAAAATGAATTCATTCAGTCAAAACAAGTTCAAACTCCTTTGTCCTTCATATATATCAATTCTAAGTGGATCCCATGCATAAACCTCTTTAAATGACCTTGTATGACAAAGAAAAACAGGAATAGTCTTACTTTTGCGAGTTAAGGCCAAATTGGTATTTTTGCTATAAAATGAATTAATTCAGTCAAAACAAGTTCAAACTCCTTTGTCCTTCATATATATCAATTCTAAGTGGATCCCATGCATAAACCTCTTTAAATGACCTTGTATGACAAAGAAACACAGGAATAGCCTTCTTTTGCGGAGATAAGATGAATTTCGGATTTTTGCTTATAAACAAAAAATTCCTTCAGTCAAAACAAGTTCAAACTCCTTTGTCCTTCATATATATCAATTCTAAGTGGATCCCATGCATAAACCTCTTTAAATGACCTTGTATGACAAAGAAAAACAGGAATAGTCTTACTTTTGCGAGTTAAGGCCAAATTGGTATTTTTGCTATAAAATGAATTCATTCAGTCAAAACAAGTTCAAACTCCTTTGTCCTTCATATATATCAATTCTAAGTAGGTCCCATGCATAAACCTCTTTAAATGACCTTGTATGACAAAGAAACACAGGAATAGCCTTCTTTTGCGGAGATAAGATGAATTTCGGATTTTTGCTTATAAACAAAAAATTCCTTCAGTCAAAACAAGTTCAAACTCCTTTGTCCTTCTGATATATATCAATTCTAAGTAGGTCCCATGCATAAACCTCTTTAAATGACCTTGTTAGAGAAAGAAAAACAGGAATAGCCTTACTTTTGCGAGTTAATTTCAAATTGGTATTTTTGCTATAAAATGAATTTCTGCAGTCAAAACAAGTTCAAACTCCTTTTTCCCTCATATATATCAATTCTAAGTAGGTCCCATGCATAAACCTCTTTAAATGACCTTGTGTGACAAAGAAACACAGGAATAGCCTTCTTTTGCGGAGATAAGATGAATTTCGGATTTTTGCTTATAAACAAAAAATTCCTTCAGTCAAAACAAGTTCAAACTCCTTTGTCCTTCATATATATCAATTCCAAGTGGATCCCATTCATAAAAATCTTTAAATGACCTTGTATGACAAAGAAACACAGGAATAGCCTTCTTTTGCGGAGTTAAGGCCAAATTGGTATTTTTGCTATAAAATGAATTCCTTCAGTCAAAACAAGTTCAAACTCCTTTGTCCTTCATATATATCAATTCTAAGTAGGTCCCATGCATAAACCTCTTTAAATGACCTTGTTTGAGAAAGAAAAACAGGAATAGCCTTACTTTTGCGAGTTAAGTTCAAATTGGTATTTTTGCTATAAAATTAATTTCTGCGGTCAAAACAAGTTCAAACTCCTTTGTCCCTCATATATATCAATTCTAAGTAGGTCCCATGCATAAACCTCTTTAAATGACCTTGTATGACAAAGAAACACAGGAATAGCCTTTTTTTGCGGAGATAAGATGAATTTCGGATTTTTGCTTATAAACAAAAAATTCCTTCAGTCAAAACAAGTTCAAACTCCTTTGTCCTTCATATATATCAATTCTAAGTAGGTCCCATGCATAAACCTCTTTAAATGACCTTGTTTGAGAAAGAAAAACAGGAATGGTCTTACTTTTGCGAGATAAGGCCAAATTGGTATTTTTGCTATAAAATGAATTCCTTCAGTCAAAACAAGTTCAAACTCCTTTGTCCTTCATATATATCAATTCTAAGTGGATCCCATGCATAAACCTCTTTAAATGACCTTGTATGACAAAGAAAAACAGGAATAGTCTTACTTTTGCGAGTTAAGGCCAAATTGGTATTTTTGCTATAAAATGAATTCCTTCAGTCAAAAAAAGTTCAAACTCCTTTGTCCTTCATATATATCAATTCTAAGTAGGTCCCATGCATAAACCTCTTTACATGACCTTGTATGACAAAGAAACACAGGAATAGCCTTCTTTTGCGGAGTTAAGGCCAAATTGGTATTTTTGCTATAAAATGAATTCCTTCAGTCAAAACAAGTTCAAACTTCTTTGTCCTTCATATATATCAATTCTAAGTAGGCCCCATGCATAAACCTCTTTAAATGACCTTGTTTGAGAAAGAAAAACAGTAATAGCCTTACTTTTGCGAGTTAAGGCCAAATTGGTATTTTTGCTATAAAATGAATTAATTCAGTCAAAACAAGTTCAAACTCCTTTGTCCTTCATATATAACAATTCCAAGTGGATCCCATGCATAAACCTCTTTAAATGACCTTGTTTGAGAAAGAAAAACAGGAATAGCCTTACTTTTGCGAGTTAAGTTCAAATTGGTATTTTTGCTATAAAATGAATTCCTTCAGTCAAAACAAGTTCAAACTCCTTTGTCCTTCATATATATCAATTCTAAGTAGGTCCCATGCATAAACCTCTTTAAATGACCTTGTATGACAAAGAAACACAGGAATAGCCTTCTTTTGCGGAGTTAAGGCCAAATTGGTATTTTTGCTATAAAATGAATTCATTCAGTCAAAACAAGTTCAAACTCCTTTGTCCCTCATATATATCAATTCTAAGTAGGTCCCATGCATAAACCTCTTTAAATGACCTTGTATGACAAAGAAACACAGGAATAGCCTTTTTTTGCGGAGATAAGATGAATTTCGGATTTTTGCTTATAAACAAAAAATTCCTTCAGTCAAAACAAGTTCAAACTCCTTTGTCCTTCATATATATCAATTCTAAGTAGGTCCCATGCATAAACCTCTTTAAATGACCTTGTTTGAGAAAGAAAAACAGGAATGGTCTTACTTTTGCGAGTTAAGGCCAAATTGGTATTTTTGCTATAAAATGAATTCCTTCAGTCAAAACAAGTTCAAACTCCTTTGTCCTTCATATATATCAATTCTAAGTGGATCCCATGCATAAACCTCTTTAAATGACCTTGTATGACAAAGAAAAACAGGAATAGTCTTACTTTTGCGAGTTAAGGCCAAATTGGTATTTTTGCTATAAAATGAATTCCTTCAGTCAAAACAAGTTCAAACTTCTTTGTCCTTCATATATATCAATTCTAAGTAGGCCCCATGCATAAACCTCTTTAAATGACCTTGTTTGAGAAAGAAAAACAGTAATAGCCTTACTTTTGCGAGTTAAGGCCAAATTGGTATTTTTGCTATAAAATGAATTAATTCAGTCAAAACAAGTTCAAACTCCTTTGTCCTTCATATATATCAATTCCAAGTGGATCCCATGCATAAACCTCTTTAAATGACCTTGTTTGAGAAAGAAAAACAGGAATAGCCTTACTTTTGCGAGTTAAGTTCAAATTGGTATTTTTGCTATAAAATGAATTCCTTCAGTCAAAACAAGTTCAAACTCCTTTGTCCTTAATATATATCAATTCTAAGTAGGTCCCATGCATAAACCTCTTTAAATGACCTTGTATGACAAAGAAACACAGGAATAGCCTTCTTTTGCGGAGTTAAGGCCAAATTGGTATTTTTGCTATAAAATGAATTCATTCAGTCAAAACAAGTTCAAACTCCTTTGTCCTTCATATATATCAATTCTAAGTGGATCCCATGCATAAACCTCTTTAAATGACCTTGTATGACAAAGAAAAACAGGAATAGTCTTACTTTTGCGAGTTAAGGCCAAATTGGTATTTTTGCTATAAAATGAATACATTCAGTAAAAACAAGTTCAAACTCCTTTGTCCTTCATATATATCAATTCTAAGTGGATCCCATGCATAAACCTCTTCAAATGACCTTGTATGACAAAGAAACACAGGAATAGCCTTCTTTTGCGGAGATAAGATGAATTTCGGATTTTTGCTTATAAACAAAAAATTCCTTCAGTCAAAACAAGTTCAAACTCCTTTGTCCTTCATATATATCAATTCTAAGTAGGTCCCATGCATAAACCTCTTTAAATGACCTTTTTTGAGAAAGAAAAACAGTAATAGTCTTACTTTTGCGAGTTAAGGCCAAATTGGTATTTTTGCTATAAAATGAATTCATTCAGTCAAAACAAGTTCAAACTCCTTTGTCCTTCATATATATCAATTCTAAGTGGATCCCATGCATAAACCTCTTTAAATGACCTTGTATGACAAAGAAACACAGGAATAGTCTTACTTTTGCGAGTTAATGCCAAATTGGTGTTTTGCTATAAAATGAATTCATTCAGTCAAAACAAGTTCAAACTCCTTTGTCCTTCATATATATCAATTCTAAGTAGGTCCCATGCATAAACCTCTTTAAATGACCTTGTTAGAGAAAGAAAAACAGGAATAGCCTTACTTTTGCGAGTTAAGTTCAAATTGGTATTTTTGCTATAAAATGAATTTATGCAGTCAAAACAAGTTCTAACTCCTTTGTCCCTCATATATATCAATTCTAAGTAGGTCCCATGCATAAACCTCTTTAAATGACCTTGTATGACAAAGAAACACAGGAATAGCCTTTTTTTGCGGATATAAGATGAATTTCGGATTTTTGCTTATAAACAAAAAATTCCTTCAGTCAAAACAAGTTCAAACTCCTTTGTCCTTCATATATATCAATTCTAAGTAGGTCCCATGCATAAACCTCTTTAAATGACCTTGTTTGAGAAAGAAAAACAGGAATAGTCTTACTTTTGCGAGTTAAGGCCAAATTGGTATTTTTGCTATAAAATGAATTCCTTCAGTCAAAAAAAGTTCAAACTCCTTTGTCCTTCATATATATCAATTCTAAGTAGGTCCCATGCATAAACCTCTTTACATGACCTTGTATGACAAAGAAACACAGGAATAGCCTTCTTTTGCGGAGTTAAGGCCAAATTGGTATTTTTGCTATAAAATGAATTCCTTCAGTCAAAACAAGTTCAAACTCCTTTTTCCTTCATATATATCAATTCTAAGTAGGCCCCATGCATAAACCTCTTTAAATGACCTTGTTTGAGAAAGAAAAACAGTAATAGCCTTACTTTTGCGAGTTAAGGCCAAATTGGTATTTTTGCTATAAAATGAATTCATTCAGTCAAAACAAGTTCAAACTCCTTTGTCCCTCATATATATCAATTCTAAGTAGGTCCCATGCATAAACCTCTTTAAATGACCATGTATGACAAAGAAACACAGGAATAGCCTTCTTTTGCGGAGATAAGATGAATTTCGGATTTTTGCTTATAAACAAAAAATTCCTTCAGTCAAAACAAGTTCAAACTCCTTTGTCCTTCATATATATCAATTCCAAGTGGATCCCATGCATAAACCTCTTTAAATGACCTTGTATGACAAAGAAACACAGGACTAGCCTTGTTTTGCGGAGTTAAGGCCAAATTGGTATTTTTGCTATAAAATGAATTCCTTCAGTCAAAACAAGTTCAAACTCCTTTGTCCTTCATATATATCAATTCTAAGTAGGTCCCATGCATAAACCTCTTTAAATGACCTTGTTTGAGAAAGAAAAACAGGAATAGCCTTATTTTTGCGAGTTAAGTTCAAATTGGTATTTTTGCTATAAAATGAATTTCTGCAGTCAAAACAAGTTCAAACTCCTTTGTCCCCCATATATATCAATTCTAAGTAGGTCCCATGCATAAACCTCTTTAAATGACTTTGTATGACAAAGAAACACAGGAATAGCCTTCTTTTGCGGAGATAAGATTCATTTCGGATTTTTGCTTATAAACAAAAAATTCCTTCAGTCAAAACAAGTTCAAACTCCTTTGTCCTTCATATATATCAATTCTAAGTGGATCCCATGCATAAACCTCTTTAAATGACCTTGTATGACAAAGAAAAACAGGAATAGTCTTACTTTTTCGAGTTAAGGCCAAATTGGTATTTTTGCTATAAAATGAATTCATTCAGTCAAAACAAGTTCAAACTCCTTTGTCCTTCATATATATAAATTCTAAGTGGATCCCATGCATAAACCTCTTTAAATGACCTTGTATGACAAAGAAAAACAGGAATAGTCTTACTTTTGCGAGTTAAGGCCAAATTGGTATTTTTGCTTTAAAATGAATTCATTCAGTCAAAACAAGTTCAAACTCCTTTGTCCTTCATATATATCAATTCTAAGTAGGTCCCATGCATAAACCTCTTTAAATGACCTTGTTTGAGAAAGAAAAACAGGAATAGTCTTACTTTTGCGAGTTAAGGCCAAATTGGTATTTTTGCTATAAAATGAATTCCTTCAGTCGAAACAAGTTCAAACTCCTTTGTCCTTCATAAATATCAATTCTAAGTAGGTCCCATGCATAAACCTCTTTAAATGACCTTGTATGACAAAGAAACACAGGAATAGCCTTCTTTTGCGGAAATAAGATGAATTTCGGATTTTTGCTTATAAACAAAAAATTCCTTCAGTCAAAACAAGTTCAAACTCCTTTGTCCTTCATATATATCAATTCTAAGTAGGTCCCATGCATAAACCTCTTTAAATGACCTTGTTTGAGAACGAAAAACAGTAATAGCCTTACTTTTGCGAGTTAAGTTCAAATTGGTATTTTTGCTATAAAATGAATTTCTGCAGTCAAAACAAGTTCAAACTCCTTTGTCCCTCATATATATCAATTCTAAGTAGGTCCCATGCATAAACCTCTTAAAATGACCTTGTATGACAAAGAAACACAGGAATAGCCTTCTTTTGCGGAGATAAGAAGAATTTCGGATTTTTGCTTATAAACAAAAAATTCCTTCAGTCAAAACAAGTTCAAACTCCTTTGTCCTTCATATTTATCAATTCCAAGTGGATCCCATGCATAAACCTCTTAAATGACCTTGTTTGAGAAAGAAAAACAGGAATAGCCTTACTTTTGCGAGTTAAGGCCAAATTGGTATTTTTGCTATAAAATGAATTCCTTCAGTCAAAACAAGTTCAAACTCCTTTGTCCTTCATATATATCTATTCTAAGTAGGTCCCATGCATAAACCTCTTTAAATGACCTTGTATGACAAAGAAACACAGGAATAGCCTTCTTTTGCGGAGTTAAGGCCAAATTGGTATTTTTGCTATAAAATGATTTCCTTCAGTCAAAACAAGTTCAAACTCCTTTGTCCTTCATATATATAAATTCTAAGTAGGTCCCATGCATAAACCTCTTTAAATAACCTTTTATGACAAAGAAACACAGGAATAGCCTTCTTTTGCGGAGATAAGATGAATTTCGGATTTTTGCTTATAAACAAAAAATTCCTTCAGTCAAAACAAGTTCAAACTCCTTTGTCCTTCATATATATCAATTCCAAGTGGATCCCATGCATAAACCTCTTTAAATGACCTTGTTTGAGAAAGAAAAACAGGAATAGACTTACTTTTGCGAGTTAAGGCCAAATTGGTATTTTTGCTATAAAATGAATTCCTTCAGTCAAAACAAGTTCAAACTCCTTTGTCCTTCATATATATCAATTCCAAGTGGATCCCATGCATAAATCTCTTTAAATGACCTTGTTTGAGAAAGAAAAACAGGAATAGCCTTACTTTTGCGAGTTAAGGCCAAATTGGTATTTTTGCTATAAAATGAATTCCTTCAGTCAAAACAAGTTCAAACTCCTTTGTCCTTCATATATATCATTTCTAAGTAGGTCCCATGCATAAACCTCTTTAAATGACCTTGTATGACAAAGAAACACAGGAATAGCCTTCTTTTGAGGAGTTAAGGCCAAATTGGTATTTTTGCTATAAAATGAATTCCTTCAGTCAAAACAAGTTCAAACTCCTTTGTCCTTCATATATATCAATTCTAAGTAGGTCCCATGCATAAACCTCTTTAAATGACCTTGTTTGAGAAAGAAAAACAGGAATAGCCTTACTTTTGCGAGTTAAGGCCAAATTGGTATTTTTGATCTAAAATGAATTCCTTCAGTCAAAACAAGTTCAAACTCCTTTGTCCTTCATATATATCAATTCTAAGTAGGTCCCATGCATAAACCTCTTTAAATGACCTTGTATGACAAAGAAAAACAGGAATAGTCTTACTTTTGCGAGTTAAGGCCAAATTTGTATTTTTGCTATAAAATGAATTCATTCAGTCAAAACAAGTTCAAACTCCTTTGTCCTTCATATATATCAATTCTAAGTAGGTCCCATGCATAAACCTCTTTAAATGACCTTGTATGACAAAGAAACACAGGAATAGCCTTCTTTTGCGGAGATAAGATGAATTTCGGATTTTTGCTTATAAACAAAAAATTCCTTCAGTCAAAACAAGTTCAAACTCCTTTGTCCTTCATATATATCAATTCTAAGTAGGTCCCATGCATAAACCTCTTTAAATGACCTTTTTTGAGAAAGAAAAACAGGAATAGTCTTACTTTTGCGAGTTAAGGCCAAATTGGTATTTTTGCTATAAAATGAATTCATTCAGTCAAAACAAGTTCAAACTCCTTTGTCCTTCATATATATCAATTCTAAGTGGATCCCATGCATAAACCTCTTTAAATGACCTTGTATGACAAAGAAACACAGGAATAGTCTTACTTTTGCGAGTTAAGGCCAAATTGGTTTTTTGCTATAAAATGAATTCATTCAGTCAAAACAAGTTCAAACTCCTTTGTCCTTCATATATATCAATTCTAAGTAGGTCCCATGCATAAACCTCTTTAAATGACCTTGTTAGAGAAAGAAAAACAGGAATAGCCTTACTTTTGCGAGTTAATTTCAAATTGGTATTTTTGCTATAAAATGAATTTCTGCAGTCAAAACAAGTTCAAACTCCTTTTTCCCTCATATATATCAATTCTAAGTAGGTCCCATGCATAAACCTCTTTAAATGACCTTGTATGACAAAGAAACACAGGAATAGCCTTCTTTTGCGGAGATAAGATGAATTTCGGATTTTTGCTTATAAACAAAAAATTCCTTCAGTCAAAACAAGTTCAAACTCCTTTGTCCTTCATATATATCAATTCCAAGTGGATCCCATGCATAAAAATCTTTAAATGACCTTGTATGACAAAGAAACACAGGAATAGTCTTACTTTTGCGAGTTAAGGCCAAATTGGTTTTTTGCTATAAAATGAATTCCTTCAGTCAAAACAAGTTCAAACTCCTTTGTCCTTCATATATATCAATTCTAAGTAGGTCCCATGCATAAACCTCTTTAAATGACCTTGTTTGAGAAAGAAAAACAGGAATAGTCTTACTTTTGCGAGTTAAGGCCAAATTGGTATTTTTGCTATAAAATGAATTCCTTCAGTCAAAACAAGTTCAAACTCCTTTGTCCTTCATATATATCAATTCTAAGTGGATCCCATGCATAAACCTCTTTAAATGACCTTGTATGACAAAGAAAAACAGGAATAGTCTTACTTTTGCGAGTTAAGGCCAAATTGGTATTTTTGCTATAAAATGAATTCATTCAGTCAAAACAAGTTCAAACTCCTTTGTCCTTCATATATATCAATTCTAAGTAGGTCCCATGCATAAACCTCTTTAAATGACCTTGTATGAGAAAGAAACACAGGAATAGCCTTCTTTTGCAGAAATAAGATGAGTTTCGGATTTTTGATTATAAACAAAAAATTCCTTCAGTCAAAACAAGTTCAAACTCCTTTGTCCTTCATATATATCAATTCCAAGTGGATCCCATGCATAAACCTCTTTAAATGACCTTGTTTGAGAAAGAAAAACAGGAATAGCCTTACTTTTGCGAGTTAAGGCCAAATTGGTATTTTTGCTATAAAATGAATTCCTTCAGTCAAAAAAAGTTCAAACTCCTTTGTCCTTCATATATATCAATTCTAAGTAGGTCCCATGCATAAACCTCTTTACATGACCTTGTATGACAAAGAAACACAGGAATAGCCTTCTTTTGCGGAGTTAAGACCAAATTGGTATTTTTGCTATAAAATGAATTCCTTATGTCAAAACAAGTTCAAACTCCTTTGTCCTTCATGTATATCAATTCTAAGTGGATCCCATGCATAAACCTCTTTAAATGACCTTGTATGACAAGGAAAAACAGGAATAGTCTTACTTTTGCGAGTTAAGGCCAAATTGGTATTTTTGCTATAAAATGAATTCATTCAGTCAAAACAAGTTCAAACTCCTTTGTACTTCATATATATCAATTCTAAGTAGGTCCCATGCATAAACCTCTTTAAATGACCTTGTATGACAAAGAAACACAGGAATAGCCTTCTTTTGCGGAGATAAGATGAATTTCGGATTTTTGCTTATAAACAAAAAATTCCTTCAGTCAAAACAAGTTCAAACTCCTTTGTCCTTCATATATATCAATTCTAAGTAGGTCCCATGCATAAACCTCTTTAAATGACCTTTTTTGAGAAAGAAAAACAGGAATAGTCTTACTTTTGCGAGTTAAGGCCAAATTGGTTTTTTGCTATAAAATGAATTCATTCAGTCAAAACAAGTTCAAACTCCTTTGTCCTTCATATATATCAATTCTAAGTAGGTCCCATTCATAAACCTCTTTAAATGACCTTGTTAGAGAAAGAAAAACAGGAATAGCCTTACTTTTGCGAGTTAATTTCAAATTGGTATTTTTGCTATAAAATGAATTTCTGCAGTCAAAACAAGTTCAAACTCCTTTTTCCCTCATATATATCAATTCTAAGTAGGTCCCATGCATAAACCTCTTTAAATGACCTTGTATGACAAAGAAACACAGGAATAGCCTTCTTTTGCGGAGATAAGATGAATTTCGGATTTTTGCTTATAAACAAAAAATTCCTTCAGTCAAAACAAGTTCAAACTCCTTTGTCCTTCATATATATCAATTCCAAGTGGATCCCATGCATAAAAATCTTTAAATGTCCTTGTATGACAAAGAAACACAGGAACAGCCTTCTTTTGCGGAGTTAAGGCCAAATTGGTATTTTTGCTATAAAATGAATTCCTTCAGTCAAAACAAGTTCAAACTCCTTTGTCCTTCATATATATCAATTCTAAGTAGGTCCCATGCATAAACCTCTTTAAATGACCTTGTTTGAGAAAGAAAAACAGGAATAGTCTTACTTTTGCGAGTTAAGGCCAAATTGGTATTTTTGCTATAAAATGAATTCCTTCAGTCAAAACAAGTTCAAACTCCTTTGTCCTTCATATATATCAATTTTAAGTGGATCCCATGCATAAACCTCTTTAAATGACCTTGTATGACAAAGAAAAACAGGAATAGTCTTACTTTTGCGAGTTAAGGCCAAATTGGTATTTTTGCTATAAAATGAATTCATTCAGTCAAAACAAGTTCAAACTCCTTTGTCCTTCATATATATCAATTCTAAGTAGGTCCCATGCATAAACCTCTTTAAATGACCTTGTTAGAGAAAGAAAAACAGGAATAGCCTTACTTTTGCGAGTTAATTTCAAATTGGTATTTTTGCTATAAAATGAATTTCTGCAGTCAAAACAAGTTCAAACTCCTTTTTCCCTCATATATATCAATTCTAAGTAGGTCCCATGCATAAACCTCTTTAAATGACCTTGTATGACAAAGAAACACAGGAATAGCCTTCGTTTGCGGAGATAAGATGAATTTCGGATTTTTGCTTATAAACAAAAAATTCCTTCAGTCAAAACAAGTTCAAACTCCTATGTCCTTCATATATATCAATTCCAAGTGGATCCCATGCATAAAAATCTTTAAATGACCTTGTATGACAAAGAAACACAGGAACAGCCTTCTTTTGCGGAGTTAAGGCCAAAATAGTATTTTTGCTATAAAATGAATTCCTTCAGTCAAAACAAGTTCAAACTCCTTTGTCCTTCATATATATCAATTCTAAGTAGGTCCCATGCATAAACCTCTTTAAATGACCTTGTTTGAGAAAGAAAAACAGGAATAGTCTTACTTTTGAGAGTTAAGGCCAAATTGGTATTTTTGCTATAAAATGAATTCCTTCAGTCAAAACAAGTTCAAACTCCTTTGTCCTTAATATATATCAATTCTAAGTAGGTCCCATGCATAAACCTCTTTAAATGACCTTGTATGACAAAGAAACACAGGAATAGCCTTCTTTTGCGGAGTTAAGGCCAAATTGGTATTTTTGATATAAAATGAATTCCTTCAGTCAAAACAAGTTCAAACTCCTTTGTCCTTCATATATATCAATTCTAAGTAGGTCCCATGCATAAACCTCTTTAAATGACCTTGTTTGAGAAAGAAAAACAGGAATAGCCTTACTTTTGCGAGTTAAGTTCAAATTGGTATTTTTGCTATAAAATGAATTTCTGCAGTCAAAACAAGTTCAAACTCCTTTGTCCCCCATATATATCAATTCTAAGTAGGTCCCATGCATAAACCTCTTTAAATGACTTTGTATGACAAAGAAACACAGGAATAGCCTTCTTTTGCGGAGGTAAGATAAATTTCGGATTTTTGCTTATAAACAAAAAATTCCTTCAGTCAAAACAAGTTCAAACTCCTTTGTCCTTCATATATATCAATTCTAAGTGGATCCCATGCATAAACCTCTTTAAATGACCTTGTATGACAAAGAAAAACAGGAATAGTCTTACTTTTGCGAGTTAAGGCCAAATTGGTATTTTTGCTATAAAATGAATTCATTCAGTCAAAACAAGTTCAAACTCCTTTTACTTCATATATATCAATTCTAAGTAGGTCCCATGCATAAACCTCTTTAAATGACCTTGTATGACAAAGAAACACAGGAATAGCCTTCTTTTGCGGAGTTAAGGCCAAATTGGTATTTTTGATATAAAATGAATTCCTTCAGTCAAAACAAGTTCAAACTCCTTTGTCCTTCATATATATCAATTCTAAGTAGGTCCCATGCATAAACCTCTTTAAATGACCTTGTTTGAGAAAGAAAAACAGGAATAGCCTTACTTTTGCGAGTTAAGTTCAAATTGGTATTTTTGCTATAAAATGAATTTCTGCAGTCAAAACAAGTTCAAACTCCTTTGTCCCCCATATATATCAATTCTAAGTAGGTCCCATGCATAAACCTCTTTAAATGACTTTGTATGACAAAGAAACACAGGAATAGCCTTCTTTTGCGGAGGTAAGATGAATTTCGGATTTTTGCTTATAAACAAAAAATTCCTTCAGTCAAAACAAGTTCAAACTCCTTTGTCCTTCATATATATCAATTCTAAGTGGATCCCATGCATAAACCTCTTTAAATGACCTTGTATGACAAAGAAACACAGGAATAGTCTTACTTTTGCGAGTTAAGGCCAAATTGGTTTTTTGCTATAAAATGAATTCATTCAGTCAAAACAAGTTCAAACTCCTTTGTCCTTCATATATATCAATTCTAAGTAGGTCCCATGCATTAACCTCTTTAAATGACCTTGTTAGACAAAGAAAAACAGGAATAGCCTTACTTTTGCGAGTTAATTTCAAATTGGTATTTTTGCTATAAAATGAATTTCTGCAGTCAAAACAAGTTCAAACTCCTTTTTCCCTCATATATATCAATTCTAAGTAGGTCCCATGCATAAACCTCTTTAAATGACCTTGTATGACAAAGAAACACAGGAATAGCCTTCGTTTGCGGAGATAAGATGAATTTCGGATTTTTGCTTATAAACAAAAAATTCCTTCAGTCAAAACAAGTTCAAACTCCTATGTCCTTCATATATATCAATTCCAAGTGGATCCCATGCATAAAAATCTTTAAATGACCTTGTATGACAAAGAAACACAGGAACAGCCTTCTTTTGCGGAGTTAAGGCCAAAATAGTATTTTTGGTATAAAATGAATTCCTTCAGTCAAAACAAGTTCAAACTCCTTTGTCCTTCATATATATCAATTCTAAGTAGGTCCCATGCATAAACCTCTTTAAATGACCTTGTTTGAGAAAGAAAAACAGGAATAGTCTTACTTTTGAGAGTTAAGGCCAAATTGGTATTTTTGCTATAAAATGAATTCCTTCAGTCAAAACAAGTTCAAACTCCTTTGTCCTTAATATATATCAATTCTAAGTAGGTCCCATGCATAAACCTCTTTAAATGACCTTGTATGACAAAGAAACACAGGAATAGCCTTCTTTTGCGGAGTTAAGGCCAAATTGGTATTTTTGATATAAAATGAATTCCTTCAGTCAAAACAAGTTCAAACTCCTTTGTCCTTCATATATATCAATTCTAAGTAGGTCCCATGCATAAACCTCTTTAAATGACCTTGTTTGAGAAAGAAAAACAGGAATAGCCTTACTTTTGCGAGTTAAGTTCAAATTGGTATTTTTGCTATAAAATGAATTTCTGCAGTCAAAACAAGTTCAAACTCCTTTGTCCCCCATATATATCAATTCTAAGTAGGTCCCATGCATAAACCTCTTTAAATGACTTTGTATGACAAAGAAACACAGGAATAGCCTTCTTTTGCGGAGGTAAGATGAATTTCGGATTTTTGCTTATAAACAAAAAATTCCTTCAGTCAAAACAAGTTCAAACTCCTTTGTCCTTCATATATATCAATTCTAAGTGGATCCCATGCATAAACCTCTTTAAATGACCTTGTATGACAAAGAAAAACAGGAATAGTCTTACTTTTGCGAGTTAAGGCCAAATTGGTATTTTTGCTATAAAATGAATTCATTCAGTCAAAACAAGTTCAAACTCCTTTGTCCTTCATATATATCAATTCTAAGTGGATCCCATGCATAAACCTCTTTAAATGACCTTGTATGAAAAAGAAAAACAGGAATAGTCTTACTTTTGCGAGTTAAGGCCAAATTGTTATTTTTGCTATAAAATGAATTCATTCAGTCAAAACAAGTTCAAACTCCTTTGTCCTTCATATATATCAATTCTAAGTAGGTCCCATGCATAAACCTCTTTAAATGACCTTGTTAGAGAAAGAAAAACAGGAATAGCCTTACTTTTGCGAGTTAATTTCAAATTGGTATTTTTGCTATAAAATGAATTTCTGCAGTCAAAACAAGTTCAAACTCCTTTTTCCCTCATATATATCAATTCTAAGTAGGTCCCATGCATAGACCTCTTTAAATGACCTTGTATGACAAAGAAACACAGGAATAGCCTTCTTTCGCGGAGATAAGATGAATTTCGGATTTTTGCTTATAAACAAAAAATTCCTGCAGTCAAAACAAGTTCAAACTCCTTTGTCCTTCATATATATCAATTCCAAGTGGATCCCATGCATAAAAATCTTTAAATGACCTTGTATGACAAAGAAACACAGGAATAGCCTTCTTTTGCGGAGTTAAGGCCAAATTGGTATTTTTGCTATAAAATGAATTCCTTCAGTCAAAACAAGTTCAAACTCCTTTGTCCTTCATATATATCAATTCTAAGTGGATCCCATGCATAAACCTCTTTAAATGACCTTGTATGACAAAGAAAAACAGGAATAGTCTTACTTTTGCGAGTTAAGGCCAAATTGGTATTTTTGCTATAAAATGAATTCATTCAGTCAAAACAAGTTCAAACTCCTTTTACTTCATATATATCAATTCTAAGTAGGTCCCATGCATAAACCTCTTTAAATGACCTTGTATGACAAAGAAACACAGGAATAGCCTTCTTTTGCGGAGTTAAGGCCAAATTGGTATTTTTGATATAAAATGAATTCCTTCAGTCAAAACAAGTTCAAACTCCTTTGTCCTTCATATATATCAATTCTAAGTAGGTCCCATGCATAAACCTCTTTAAATGACCTTGTTTGAGAAAGAAAAACAGGAATAGCCTTACTTTTGCGAGTTAAGTTCAAATTGGTATTTTTGCTATAAAATGAATTTCTGCAGTCAAAACAAGTTCAAACTCCTTTGTCCCCCATATATATCAATTCTAAGTAGGTCCCATGCATAAACCTCTTTAAATGACTTTGTATGACAAAGAAACACAGGAATAGCCTTCTTTTGCGGAGGTAAGATGAATTTCGGATTTTTGCTTATAAACAAAAAATTCCTTCAGTCAAAACAAGTTCAAACTCCTTTGTCCTTCATATATATCAATTCTAAGTGGATCCCATGCATAAACCTCTTTAAATGACCTTGTATGACAAAGAAACACAGGAATAGTCTTACTTTTGCGAGTTAAGGCCAAATTGGTTTTTTGCTATAAAATGAATTCATTCAGTCAAAACAAGTTCAAACTCCTTTGTCCTTCATATATATCAATTCTAAGTAGGTCCCATGCATTAACCTCTTTAAATGACCTTGTTAGACAAAGAAAAACAGGAATAGCCTTACTTTTGCGAGTTAATTTCAAATTGGTATTTTTGCTATAAAATGAATTTCTGCAGTCAAAACAAGTTCAAACTCCTTTTTCCCTCATATATATCAATTCTAAGTAGGTCCCATGCATAAACCTCTTTAAATGACCTTGTATGACAAAGAAACACAGGAATAGCCTTCGTTTGCGGAGATAAGATGAATTTCGGATTTTTGCTTATAAACAAAAAATTCCTTCAGTCAAAACAAGTTCAAACTCCTATGTCCTTCATATATATCAATTCCAAGTGGATCCCATGCATAAAAATCTTTAAATGACCTTGTATGACAAAGAAACACAGGAACAGCCTTCTTTTGCGGAGTTAAGGCCAAAATAGTATTTTTGGTATAAAATGAATTCCTTCAGTCAAAACAAGTTCAAACTCCTTTGTCCTTCATATATATCAATTCTAAGTAGGTCCCATGCATAAACCTCTTTAAATGACCTTGTTTGAGAAAGAAAAACAGGAATAGTCTTACTTTTGAGAGTTAAGGCCAAATTGGTATTTTTGCTATAAAATGAATTCCTTCAGTCAAAACAAGTTCAAACTCCTTTGTCCTTAATATATATCAATTCTAAGTAGGTCCCATGCATAAACCTCTTTAAATGACCTTGTATGACAAAGAAACACAGGAATAGCCTTCTTTTGCGGAGTTAAGGCCAAATTGGTATTTTTGATATAAAATGAATTCCTTCAGTCAAAACAAGTTCAAACTCCTTTGTCCTTCATATATATCAATTCTAAGTAGGTCCCATGCATAAACCTCTTTAAATGACCTTGTTTGAGAAAGAAAAACAGGAATAGCCTTACTTTTGCGAGTTAAGTTCAAATTGGTATTTTTGCTATAAAATGAATTTCTGCAGTCAAAAACAAGTTCAAACTCCTTTGTCCCCCATATATATCAATTCTAAGTAGGTCCCATGCATAAACCTCTTTAAATGACTTTGTATGACAAAGAAACACAGGAATAGCCTTCTTTTGCGGAGGTAAGATGAATTTCGGATTTTTGCTTATAAACAAAAAATTCCTTCAGTCAAAACAAGTTCAAACTCCTTTGTCCTTCATATATATCAATTCTAAGTGGATCCCATGCATAAACCTCTTTAAATGACCTTGTATGACAAAGAAAAACAGGAATAGTCTTACTTTTGCGAGTTAAGGCCAAATTGGTATTTTTGCTATAAAATGAATTCATTCAGTCAAAACAAGTTCAAACTCCTTTGTCCTTCATATATATCAATTCTAAGTGGATCCCATGCATAAACCTCTTTAAATGACATTGTATGAAAAAGAAAAACAGGAATAGTCTTACTTTTGCGAGTTAAGGCCAAATTGGTATTTTTGCTATAAAATGAATTCATTCAGTCAAAACAAGTTCAAACTCCTTTGTCCTTCATATATATCAATTCTAAGTAGGTCCCATGCATAAACCTCTTTAAATGACCTTGTTAGAGAAAGAAAAACAGGAATAGCCTTACTTTTGCGAGTTAATTTCAAATTGGTATTTTTGCTATAAAATGAATTTCTGCAGTCAAAACAAGTTCAAACTCCTTTTTCCCTCATATATATCAATTCTAAGTAGGTCCCATGCATAGACCTCTTTAAATGACCTTGTATGACAAAGAAACACAGGAATAGCCTTCTTTCGCGGAGATAAGATGAATTTCGGATTTTTGCTTATAAACAAAAAATTCCTGCAGTCAAAACAAGTTCAAACTCCTTTGTCCTTCATATATATCAATTCCAAGTGGATCCCATGCATAAAAATCTTTAAATGACCTTGTATGACAAAGAAACACAGGAATAGCCTTCTTTTGCGGAGTTAAGGCCAAATTGGTATTTTTGCTATAAAATGAATTCCTTCAGTCAAAACAAGTTCAAACTCCTTTGTCCTTCATATATATCAATTCTAAGTAGGTCCCATGCATAAACCTCTTTAAATGACCTTGTTTGAGAAAGAAAAACAGGAATAGCCTTACTTTTGCGAGTTAAGTTCAAATTGGTATTTTTGCTATAAAATGAATTTCTGCAGTCAAAACAAGTTCAAACTCCTTTGTCCCTCATATATATCAATTCTAAGTAGTTCCCATGCATAAACCTCTTTAAATGACCTTGTATGACAAAGAAACACAGGAATAGCCTTTTTTTGCGGAGATAAGATGAATTTCGGATTTTTGGTAATAAACAAAAAATTCCTTCAGTCAAAACAAGTTCAAACTCCTTTGTCCTTCATATATATCAATTCTAAGTAGGTCCCATGCATAAACCTCTTTAAATGACCTTGTTTGAGAAAGAAAAACAGGAATAGTCTTACTTTTGCGAGTTAAGGCCAAATTGGTATTTTTGCTATAAAATGAATTCCTTCAGTCAAAACAAGTTCAAACTCCTTTGTCCCTCATATATATCAATTCTAAGTAGGTCCCATGCATAAACCTCTTTAAATGACCATGTATGACAAAGAAACACAGGAATAGCCTTCTTTTGCGGAGATAAGATGAATTTCGGATTTTTGCTTATAAACAAAAAATTCCTTCAGTCAAAACAAGTTCAAACTCCTTTGTCCTTCATATATATCAATTCCAAGTGGATCCCATGCATAAACCTCTTTAAATGACCTTGTTTGAGAAAGAAAAACAGGAATAGCCTTACTTTTGCGAGTTAAGTTCAAATTGGTATTTTTGCTATAAAATGAATTCCTTCAGTCAAAACAAGTTCAAACTCCTTTGTCCTTAATATATATCAATTCTAAGTAGGTCCCATGCATAAACCTCTTTAAATGACCTTGTATGACAAAGAAACACAGGAATAGCCTTCTTTTGCGGAGTTAAGGCCAAATTGGTATTTTTGCTATAAAATGAATTCCTTCAGTCAAAACAAGTTCAAACTCCTTTGTCCTTCATATATATCAATTCTAAGTAGGTCCCATGCATAAACCTCTTTAAATGACCTTGTTTGAGAAAGAAAAACAGGAATAGCCTTACTTTTGCGAGTTAAGTTCAAATTGGTATTTTTGCTATAAAATGAATTTCTGCAGTCAAAACAAGTTCAAACTCCTTTGTCCCCCATATATATCAATTCTAAGTAGGTCCCATGCATAAACCTCTTTAAATGACTTTGTATGACAAAGAAACACAGGAATAGCCTTCTTTTGCGGAGATAAGATGAATTTCGGATTTTTGCTTATAACCAAAAAATTCCTTCAGTCAAAACAAGTTCAAACTCCTTTGTCCTTCATATATATCAATTCTAAGTGGATCCCATGCATAAACCTCTTTAAATGACCTTGTATGACAAAGAAAAACAGGAATAGTCTTACTTTTGCGAGTTAAGGCCAAATTGGTATTTTTGCTATAAAATGAATTCATTCAGTCAAAACAAGTTCAAACTCCTTTGTCCTTCATATATATCAATTCTAAGTGGATCCCATGCATAAACCTCTTTAAATGACCTTGTATGACAAAGAAACACAGGAATAGCCTTCTTTTGCGGAGATAAGATGAATTTCGGATTTTTGCTTATAAACAAAAAATTCCTTCAGTCAAAACAAGTTCAAACTCCTTTGTCCTTCATATATATCAATTCTAAGTAGGTCCCATGCATAAACCTCTTTAAATGACCTTGTTTGAGAAAGAAAAACAGGAATAGTCTTACTTTTGCGAGTTAAGGCCAAATTGGTATTTTTGCTATAAAATGAATTCCTTCAGTCAAAACAAGTTCAAACTCCTTTGTCCTTCATATATATCAATTCTAAGTAGGTCCCATGCATAAACCTCTTTAAATGACCTTGTATGACAAAGAAACACAGGAATAGCCTTCTTTTGCGGAGTTAAGGCCAAATTGGTATTTTTGCTATAAAATGAATTCCTTCAGTCAAAACAAGTTCAAACTCCTTTGTCCTTCATATATATCAATTCTAAGTAGGCCCCATGCATAAACCTCTTTAAATGACCTTGTTTGAGAAAGAAAAACAGTAATAGCCTTACTTTTGCGAGTTAAGGCCAAATTGTTATTTTTGCTATAAAATGAATTCATTCAGTCAAAACAAGTTCAAACTCCTTTGTCCTTCATATATATCAATTCTAAGTAGGTCCCATGCATAAACCTCTTTAAATGACCTTGTTAGAGAAAGAAAAACAGGAATAGCCTTACTTTTGCGAGTTAATTTCAAATTGGTATTTTTGCTATAAAATGAATTTCTGCAGTCAAAACAAGTTCAAACTCCTTTTTCCCTCATATATATCAATTCTAAGTAGGTCCCATGCATAGACCTCTTTAAATGACCTTGTATGACAAAGAAACACAGGAATAGCCTTCTTTCGCGGAGATAAGATGAATTTCGGATTTTTGCTTATAAACAAAAAATTCCTGCAGTCAAAACAAGTTCAAACTCCTTTGTCCTTCATATATATCAATTCCAAGTGGATCCCATGCATAAAAATCTTTAAATGACCTTGTATGACAAAGAAACACAGGAATAGCCTTCTTTTGCGGAGTTAAGGCCAAATTGGTATTTTTGCTATAAAATGAATTCCTTCAGTCAAAACAAGTTCAAACTCCTTTGTCCTTCATATATATCAATTCTAAGTGGATCCCATGCATAAACCTCTTTAAATGACCTTGTATGACAAAGAAAAACAGGAATAGTCTTACTTTTGCGAGTTAAGGCCAAATTGGTATTTTTGCTATAAAATGAATTCATTCAGTCAAAACAAGTTCAAACTCCTTTTACTTCATATATATCAATTCTAAGTAGGTCCCATGCATAAACCTCTTTAAATGACCTTGTATGACAAAGAAACACAGGAATAGCCTTCTTTTGCGGAGTTAAGGCCAAATTGGTATTTTTGATATAAAATGAATTCCTTCAGTCAAAACAAGTTCAAACTCCTTTGTCCTTCATATATATCAATTCTAAGTAGGTCCCATGCATAAACCTCTTTAAATGACCTTGTTTGAGAAAGAAAAACAGGAATAGCCTTACTTTTGCGAGTTAAGTTCAAATTGGTATTTTTGCTATAAAATGAATTTCTGCAGTCAAAACAAGTTCAAACTCCTTTGTCCCCCATATATATCAATTCTAAGTAGGTCCCATGCATAAACCTCTTTAAATGACTTTGTATGACAAAGAAACACAGGAATAGCCTTCTTTTGCGGAGGTAAGATGAATTTCGGATTTTTGCTTATAAACAAAAAATTCCTTCAGTCAAAACAAGTTCAAACTCCTTTGTCCTTCATATATATCAATTCTAAGTGGATCCCATGCATAAACCTCTTTAAATGACCTTGTATGACAAAGAAACACAGGAATAGTCTTACTTTTGCGAGTTAAGGCCAAATTGGTTTTTTGCTATAAAATGAATTCATTCAGTCAAAACAAGTTCAAACTCCTTTGTCCTTCATATATATCAATTCTAAGTAGGTCCCATGCATTAACCTCTTTAAATGACCTTGTTAGACAAAGAAAAACAGGAATAGCCTTACTTTTGCGAGTTAATTTCAAATTGGTATTTTTGCTATAAAATGAATTTCTGCAGTCAAAACAAGTTCAAACTCCTTTTTCCCTCATATATATCAATTCTAAGTAGGTCCCATGCATAAACCTCTTTAAATGACCTTGTATGACAAAGAAACACAGGAATAGCCTTCGTTTGCGGAGATAAGATGAATTTCGGATTTTTGCTTATAAACAAAAAATTCCTTCAGTCAAAACAAGTTCAAACTCCTATGTCCTTCATATATATCAATTCCAAGTGGATCCCATGCATAAAAATCTTTAAATGACCTTGTATGACAAAGAAACACAGGAACAGCCTTCTTTTGCGGAGTTAAGGCCAAAATAGTATTTTTGGTATAAAATGAATTCCTTCAGTCAAAACAAGTTCAAACTCCTTTGTCCTTCATATATATCAATTCTAAGTAGGTCCCATGCATAAACCTCTTTAAATGACCTTGTTTGAGAAAGAAAAACAGGAATAGTCTTACTTTTGAGAGTTAAGGCCAAATTGGTATTTTTGCTATAAAATGAATTCCTTCAGTCAAAACAAGTTCAAACTCCTTTGTCCTTAATATATATCAATTCTAAGTAGGTCCCATGCATAAACCTCTTTAAATGACCTTGTATGACAAAGAAACACAGGAATAGCCTTCTTTTGCGGAGTTAAGGCCAAATTGGTATTTTTGATATAAAATGAATTCCTTCAGTCAAAACAAGTTCAAACTCCTTTGTCCTTCATATATATCAATTCTAAGTAGGTCCCATGCATAAACCTCTTTAAATGACCTTGTTTGAGAAAGAAAAACAGGAATAGCCTTACTTTTGCGAGTTAAGTTCAAATTGGTATTTTTGCTATAAAATGAATTTCTGCAGTCAAAAACAAGTTCAAACTCCTTTGTCCCCCATATATATCAATTCTAAGTAGGTCCCATGCATAAACCTCTTTAAATGACTTTGTATGACAAAGAAACACAGGAATAGCCTTCTTTTGCGGAGGTAAGATGAATTTCGGATTTTTGCTTATAAACAAAAAATTCCTTCAGTCAAAACAAGTTCAAACTCCTTTGTCCTTCATATATATCAATTCTAAGTGGATCCCATGCATAAACCTCTTTAAATGACCTTGTATGACAAAGAAAAACAGGAATAGTCTTACTTTTGCGAGTTAAGGCCAAATTGGTATTTTTGCTATAAAATGAATTCATTCAGTCAAAACAAGTTCAAACTCCTTTGTCCTTCATATATATCAATTCTAAGTGGATCCCATGCATAAACCTCTTTAAATGACATTGTATGAAAAAGAAAAACAGGAATAGTCTTACTTTTGCGAGTTAAGGCCAAATTGGTATTTTTGCTATAAAATGAATTCATTCAGTCAAAACAAGTTCAAACTCCTTTGTCCTTCATATATATCAATTCTAAGTAGGTCCCATGCATAAACCTCTTTAAATGACCTTGTTAGAGAAAGAAAAACAGGAATAGCCTTACTTTTGCGAGTTAATTTCAAATTGGTATTTTTGCTATAAAATGAATTTCTGCAGTCAAAACAAGTTCAAACTCCTTTTTCCCTCATATATATCAATTCTAAGTAGGTCCCATGCATAGACCTCTTTAAATGACCTTGTATGACAAAGAAACACAGGAATAGCCTTCTTTCGCGGAGATAAGATGAATTTCGGATTTTTGCTTATAAACAAAAAATTCCTGCAGTCAAAACAAGTTCAAACTCCTTTGTCCTTCATATATATCAATTCCAAGTGGATCCCATGCATAAAAATCTTTAAATGACCTTGTATGACAAAGAAACACAGGAATAGCCTTCTTTTGCGGAGTTAAGGCCAAATTGGTATTTTTGCTATAAAATGAATTCCTTCAGTCAAAACAAGTTCAAACTCCTTTGTCCTTCATATATATCAATTCTAAGTAGGTCCCATGCATAAACCTCTTTAAATGACCTTGTTTGAGAAAGAAAAACAGGAATAGCCTTACTTTTGCGAGTTAAGTTCAAATTGGTATTTTTGCTATAAAATGAATTTCTGCAGTCAAAACAAGTTCAAACTCCTTTGTCCCTCATATATATCAATTCTAAGTAGTTCCCATGCATAAACCTCTTTAAATGACCTTGTATGACAAAGAAACACAGGAATAGCCTTTTTTTGCGGAGATAAGATGAATTTCGGATTTTTGGTAATAAACAAAAAATTCCTTCAGTCAAAACAAGTTCAAACTCCTTTGTCCTTCATATATATCAATTCTAAGTAGGTCCCATGCATAAACCTCTTTAAATGACCTTGTTTGAGAAAGAAAAACAGGAATAGTCTTACTTTTGCGAGTTAAGGCCAAATTGGTATTTTTGCTATAAAATGAATTCCTTCAGTCAAAACAAGTTCAAACTCCTTTGTCCCTCATATATATCAATTCTAAGTAGGTCCCATGCATAAACCTCTTTAAATGACCATGTATGACAAAGAAACACAGGAATAGCCTTCTTTTGCGGAGATAAGATGAATTTCGGATTTTTGCTTATAAACAAAAAATTCCTTCAGTCAAAACAAGTTCAAACTCCTTTGTCCTTCATATATATCAATTCCAAGTGGATCCCATGCATAAACCTCTTTAAATGACCTTGTTTGAGAAAGAAAAACAGGAATAGCCTTACTTTTGCGAGTTAAGTTCAAATTGGTATTTTTGCTATAAAATGAATTCCTTCAGTCAAAACAAGTTCAAACTCCTTTGTCCTTAATATATATCAATTCTAAGTAGGTCCCATGCATAAACCTCTTTAAATGACCTTGTATGACAAAGAAACACAGGAATAGCCTTCTTTTGCGGAGTTAAGGCCAAATTGGTATTTTTGCTATAAAATGAATTCCTTCAGTCAAAACAAGTTCAAACTCCTTTGTCCTTCATATATATCAATTCTAAGTAGGTCCCATGCATAAACCTCTTTAAATGACCTTGTTTGAGAAAGAAAAACAGGAATAGCCTTACTTTTGCGAGTTAAGTTCAAATTGGTATTTTTGCTATAAAATGAATTTCTGCAGTCAAAACAAGTTCAAACTCCTTTGTCCCCCATATATATCAATTCTAAGTAGGTCCCATGCATAAACCTCTTTAAATGACTTTGTATGACAAAGAAACACAGGAATAGCCTTCTTTTGCGGAGATAAGATGAATTTCGGATTTTTGCTTATAACCAAAAAATTCCTTCAGTCAAAACAAGTTCAAACTCCTTTGTCCTTCATATATATCAATTCTAAGTGGATCCCATGCATAAACCTCTTTAAATGACCTTGTATGACAAAGAAAAACAGGAATAGTCTTACTTTTGCGAGTTAAGGCCAAATTGGTATTTTTGCTATAAAATGAATTCATTCAGTCAAAACAAGTTCAAACTCCTTTGTCCTTCATATATATCAATTCTAAGTGGATCCCATGCATAAACCTCTTTAAATGACCTTGTATGACAAAGAAACACAGGAATAGCCTTCTTTTGCGGAGATAAGATGAATTTCGGATTTTTGCTTATAAACAAAAAATTCCTTCAGTCAAAACAAGTTCAAACTCCTTTGTCCTTCATATATATCAATTCTAAGTAGGTCCCATGCATAAACCTCTTTAAATGACCTTGTTTGAGAAAGAAAAACAGGAATAGTCTTACTTTTGCGAGTTAAGGCCAAATTGGTATTTTTGCTATAAAATGAATTCCTTCAGTCAAAACAAGTTCAAACTCCTTTGTCCTTCATATATATCAATTCTAAGTAGGTCCCATGCATAAACCTCTTTAAATGACCTTGTATGACAAAGAAACACAGGAATAGCCTTCTTTTGCGGAGTTAAGGCCAAATTGGTATTTTTGCTATAAAATGAATTCCTTCAGTCAAAACAAGTTCAAACTCCTTTGTCCTTCATATATATCAATTCTAAGTAGGCCCCATGCAT
Source organism: Odontesthes bonariensis (assembly GCF_027942865.1). Classification (NCBI taxonomy): domain Eukaryota; kingdom Metazoa; phylum Chordata; class Actinopteri; order Atheriniformes; family Atherinopsidae; genus Odontesthes; species Odontesthes bonariensis. The sequence continues at coordinate 5,644,883 of NC_134510.1, forward strand.
AAACCTCTTTAAATGACCTTGTTTGAGAAAGAAAAACAGTAATAGCCTTACTTTTGCGAGTTAAGGCCAAATTGGTATTTTTGCTATAAAATGAATTCATTCAGTCAAAACAAGTTCAAACTCCTTTGTCCTTCATATATATCAATTCTAAGTAGGTCCCATGCATAAACCTCTTTAAATGACCTTGTTAGAGAAAGAAAAACAGGAATAGCCTTACTTTTGCGAGTTAATTTCAAATTGGTATTTTTGCTATAAAATGAATTTCTGCAGTCAAAACAAGTTCAAACTCCTTTTTCCCTCATATATATCAATTCTAAGTAGGTCCCATGCATAGACCTCTTTAAATGACCTTGTATGACAAAGAAACACAGGAATAGCCTTCTTTCGCGGAGATAAGATGAATTTCGGATTTTTGCTTATAAACAAAAAATTCCTGCAGTCAAAACAAGTTCAAACTCCTTTGTCCTTCATATATATCAATTCCAAGTGGATCCCATGCATAAAAATCTTTAAATGACCTTGTATGACAAAGAAACACAGGAATAGCCTTCTTTTGCGGAGTTAAGGCCAAATTGGTATTTTTGCTATAAAATGAATTCCTTCAGTCAAAACAAGTTCAAACTCCTTTGTCCTTCATATATATCAATTCTAAGTAGGTCCCATGCATAAACCTCTTTAAATGACCTTGTTTGAGAAAGAAAAACAGGAATAGCCTTACTTTTGCGAGTTAAGTTCAAATTGGTATTTTTGCTATAAAATGAATTTCTGCAGTCAAAACAAGTTCAAACTCCTTTGTCCCTCATATATATCAATTCTAAGTAGTTCCCATGCATAAACCTCTTTAAATGACCTTGTATGACAAAGAAACACAGGAATAGCCTTTTTTTGCGGAGATAAGATGAATTTCGGATTTTTGGTAATAAACAAAAAATTCCTTCAGTCAAAACAAGTTCAAACTCCTTTGTCCTTCATATATATCAATTCTAAGTAGGTCCCATGCATAAACCTCTTTAAATGACCTTGTTTGAGAAAGAAAAACAGGAATAGTCTTACTTTTGCGAGTTAAGGCCAAATTGGTATTTTTGCTATAAAATGAATTCATTCAGTCAAAACAAGTTCAAACTCCTTTGTCCTTCATATATATCAATTCTAAGTGGATCCCATGCATAAACCTCTTTAAATGACCTTGTATGACAAAGAAACACAGGAATAGCCTTCTTTTGCGGAGATAAGATGAATTTCGGATTTTTGCTTATAAACAAAAAATTCCTTCAGTCAAAACAAGTTCAAACTCCTTTGTCCTTCATATATATCAATTCTAAGTAGGTCCCATGCATAAACCTCTTTAAATGACCTTGTTTGAGAAAGAAAAACAGGAATAGTCTTACTTTTGCGAGTTAAGGCCAAATTGGTATTTTTGCTATAAAATGAATTCCTTCAGTCAAAACAAGTTCAAACTCCTTTGTCCTTCATATATATCAATTCTAAGTAGGTCCCATGCATAAACCTCTTTAAATGACCTTGTATGACAAAGAAACACAGGAATAGCCTTCTTTTGCGGAGTTAAGGCCAAATTGGTATTTTTGCTATAAAATGAATTCCTTCAGTCAAAACAAGTTCAAACTCCTTTGTCCTTCATATATATCAATTCTAAGTAGGCCCCATGCATAAACCTCTTTAAATGACCTTGTTTGAGAAAGAAAAACAGTAATAGCCTTACTTTTGCGAGTTAAGGCCAAATTGGTATTTTTGCTATAAAATGAATTCATTCAGTCAAAACAAGTTCAAACTCCTTTGTCCTTCATATATATCAATTCTAAGTAGGTCCCATGCATAAACCTCTTTAAATGACCTTGTTAGAGAAAGAAAAACAGGAATAGCCTTACTTTTGCGAGTTAATTTCAAATTGGTATTTTTGCTATAAAATGAATTTCTGCAGTCAAAACAAGTTCAAACTCCTTTTTCCCTAATATATATCAATTCTAAGTAGGTCCCATGCATAGACCTCTTTAAATGACCTTGTATGACAAAGAAACACAGGAATAGCCTTCTTTCGCGGAGATAAGATGAATTTCGGATTTTTGCTTATAAACAAAAAATTCCTGCAGTCAAAACAAGTTCAAACTCCTTTGTCCTTCATATATATCAATTCCAAGTGGATCCCATGCATAAAAATCTTTAAATGACCTTGTATGACAAAGAAACACAGGAATAGCCTTCTTTTGCGGAGTTAAGGCCAAATTGGTATTTTTGCTATAAAATGAATTCCTTCAGTCAAAACAAGTTCAAACTCCTTTGTCCTTCATATATATCAATTCTAAGTAGGTCCCATGCATAAACCTCTTTAAATGACCTTGTTTGAGAAAGAAAAACAGGAATAGCCTTACTTTTGCGAGTTAAGTTCAAATTGGTATTTTTGCTATAAAATGAATTTCTGCAGTCAAAACAAGTTCAAACTCCTTTGTCCCTCATATATATCAATTCTAAGTAGGTCCCATGCATAAACCTCTTTAAATGACCTTGTATGACAAAGAAACACAGGAATAGCCTTTTTTTGCGGAGATAAGATTAATTTCGGATTTTTGGTAATAAACAAAAAATTCCTTCAGTCAAAACAAGTTCAAACTCCTTTGTCCTTCATATATATCAATTCTAAGTAGGTCCCATGCATAAACCTCTTTAAATGACCTTGTTTGAGAAAGAAAAACAGGAATAGTCTTACTTTTGCGAGTTAAGGCCAAATTGGTATTTTTGCTATAAAATGAATTCCTTCAGTCAAAACAAGTTCAAACTCCTTTGTCCCTCATATATATCAATTCTAAGTAGGTCCCATGCATAAACCTCTTTAAATGACCATGTATGACAAAGAAACACAGGAATAGCCTTCTTTTGCGGAGATAAGATGAATTTCGGATTTTTGCTTATAAACAAAAAATTCCTTCAGTCAAAACAAGTTCAAACTCCTTTGTCCTTCATATATATCAATTCCAAGTGGATCCCATGCATAAACCTCTTTAAATGACCTTGTATGACAAATAAACACAGGAATAGCCTTCTTTTGCGGAGTTAAGGCCAAATTGGTATTTTTGCTATAAAATGAATTCCTTCAGTCAAAACAAGTTCAAACTCCTTTGTCCTTCATATATATCAATTCTAAGTAGGTCCCATGCATAAACCTCTTTAAATGACCTTGTTTGAGAAAGAAAAACAGGAATAGCCTTACTTTTGCGAGTTAAGTTCAAATTGGTATTTTTGCTATAAAATGAATTTCTGCAGTCAAAACAAGTTCAAACTCCTTTGTCCCCCATATATATCAATTCTAAGTAGGTCCCATGCATAAACCTCTTTAAATGACTTTGTATGACAAAGAAACACAGGAATAGCCTTCTTTTGCGGAGATAAGATGAATTTCGGATTTTTGCTTATAACCAAAAAATTCCTTCAGTCAAAACAAGTTCAAACTCCTTTGTCCTTCATATATATCAATTCTAAGTGGATCCCATGCATAAACCTCTTTAAATGACCTTGTATGACAAAGAAAAACAGGAATAGTCTTACTTTTGCGAGTTAAGGCCAAATTGGTATTTTTGCTATAAAATGAATTCATTCAGTCAAAACAAGTTCAAACTCCTTTGTCCTTCATATATATCAATTCTAAGTGGATCCCATGCATAAACCTCTTTAAATGACCTTGTATGACAAAGAAACACAGGAATAGCCTTCTTTTGCGGAGATAAGATGAATTTCGGATTTTTGCTTATAAACAAAAAATTCCTTCAGTCAAAACAAGTTCAAACTCCTTTGTCCTTCATATATATCAATTCTAAGTAGGTCCCATGCATAAACCTCTTTAAATGACCTTGTTTGAGAAAGAAAAACAGGAATAGTCTTACTTTTGCGAGTTAAGGCCAAATTGGTATTTTTGCTATAAAATGTATTCCTTCAGTCAAAACAAGTTCAAACTCCTTTGTCCTTCATATATATCAATTCTAAGTAGGTCCCATGCATAAACCTCTTTAAATGACCTTGTATGACAAAGAAACACAGGAATAGCCTTCTTTTGCGGAGTTAAGGCCAAATTGGTATTTTTGCTATAAAATGAATTCCTTCAGTCAAAACAAGTTCAAACTCCTTTGTCCTTCATATATATCAATTCTAAGTAGGCCCCATGCATAAACCTCTTTAAATGACCTTGTTTGAGAAAGAAAAACAGTAATAGCCTTACTTTTGCGAGTTAAGGCCAAATTGGTATTTTTGCTATAAAATGAATTCATTCAGTCAAAACAAGTTCAAACTCCTTTGTCCCTCATATATATCAATTCTAAGTAGGTCCCATGCATAAACCTCTTTAAATGACCATGTATGACAAAGAAACACAGGAATAGCCTTCTTTTGCGGAGATAAGATGAATTTCGGATTTTTGCTTATAAACAAAAAATTCCTTCAGTCAAAACAAGTTCAAACTCCTTTGTCCTTCATATATATCAATTCCAAGTGGATCCCATGCATAAACCTCTTTAAATGACCTTGTTTGAGAAAGAAAAACAGGAATAGCCTTACTTTTGCGAGTTAAGTTCAAATTGGTATTTTTGCTATAAAATGAATTCATTCAGTCAAAACAAGTTCAAACTCCTTTGTCCTTAATATATATCAATTCTAAGTAGGTCCCATGCATAAACCTCTTTAAATGACCTTTTATGACAAAGAAACACAGGAATAGCCTTCTTTTGCGGAGTTAAGGCCAAATTGGTATTTTTGCTATAAAATGAATTCCTTCAGTCAAAACAAGTTCAAACTCCTTTGTCCTTCATATATATCAATTCTAAGTAGGTCCCATGCATAAACCTCTTTAAATGACCTTGTTTGAGAAAGAAAAACAGGAATAGCCTTACTTTTGCGAGTTAAGTTCAAATTGGTATTTTTGCTATAAAATGAATTTCTGCAGTCAAAACAAGTTCAAACTCCTTTGTCCCCATATATATCAATTCTAAGTAGGTCCCATGCATAAACCTCTTTAAATGACTTTGTATGACAAAGAAACACAGGAATAGCCTTCTTTTGCGGAGATAAGATGAATTTCGGATTTTTGCTTATAAACAAAAAATTCCTTCAGTCAAAACAAGTTCAAACTCCTTTGTCCTTCATATATATCAATTCCAAGTGGATCCCATGCATAAACCTCTTTAAATGACCTTGTTTGAGAAAGAAAAACAGGAATAGCCTTACTTTTGCGAGTTAAGGCCAAATTGGTATTTTTGCTATAAAATGAATTCCTTCAGTCAAAACAAGTTCAAACTCCTTTGTCCTTCATATATATCAATTCTAAGTAGGTCCCATGCATAAACCTCTTTAAATGACCTTGTTTGAGAAAGAAAAACAGGAATAGTCTTACTTTTGAGAGTTAAGTTCAAATTGGTATTTTTACTATAAAATGAATTTCTGCAGTCAAAACAAGTTCAAACTCCTTTGTCCCTCATATATATCAATTCTAAGAAGGTCCCATGCATAAACCTCTTTAAATGACCTTGTATGACAAAGAAACACAGGAATAGCCTTCTTTTGCGGAAATAAGATGAATTTCGGATTTTTGCTTATAAACAAAAAATTCCTTCAGTCAAAACAAGTTCAAACTCCTTTGTCCTTAATATATATCAATTCCAAGTGGATCCCATGCATAAACCTCTTTAAATGACCTTGTTTGAGAAAGAAAAACAGGAATAGCCTTACTTTTGCGAGTTAAGGCCAAATTGGTGTTTTTGCTCTAAAATGAATCCCTTCAGTCAAAACAAGTTCAAACTCCTTTGTCCTTCATATATATCAATTCTAAGTAGGTCCCATGCATAAACCTCTTTAAATGACCTTGTTAGAGAAAGAAAAACAGGAATAGCCTTACTTTTGCGAGTTAATTTCAAATTGGTATTTTTGCTATAAAATGAATTTCTGCAGTCAAAACAAGTTCAAACTCCTTTTTCCCTAATATATATCAATTCTAAGTAGGTCCCATGCATAGACCTCTTTAAATGACCTTGTATGACAAAGAAACACAGGAATAGCCTTCTTTCGCGGAGATAAGATGAATTTCGGATTTTTGCTTATAAACAAAAAATTCCTGCAGTCAAAACAAGTTCAAACTCCTTTGTCCTTCATATATATCAATTCCAAGTGGATCCCATGCATAAAAATCTTTAAATGACCTTGTATGACAAAGAAACACAGGAATAGCCTTCTTTTGCGGAGTTAAGGCCAAATTGGTATTTTTGCTATAAAATGAATTCCTTCAGTCAAAACAAGTTCAAACTCCTTTGTCCTTCATATATATCAATTCTAAGTAGGTCCCATGCATAAACCTCTTTAAATGACCTTGTTTGAGAAAGAAAAACAGGAATAGCCTTACTTTTGCGAGTTAAGTTCAAATTGGTATTTTTGCTATAAAATGAATTTCTGCAGTCAAAACAAGTTCAAACTCCTTTGTCCCTCATATATATCAATTCTAAGTAGGTCCCATGCATAAACCTCTTTAAATGACTTTGTATGACAAAGAAACACAGGAATAGCCTTCTTTTGCGGAGATAAGATGAATTTCGGATTTTTGCTTATAACCAAAAAATTCCTTCAGTCAAAACAAGTTCAAACTCCTTTGTCCTTCATATATATCAATTCTAAGTGGATCCCATGCATAAACCTCTTTAAATGACCTTGTATGACAAAGAAAAACAGGAATAGTCTTACTTTTGCGAGTTAAGGCCAAATTGGTATTTTTGCTATAAAATGAATTCATTCAGTCAAAACAAGTTCAAACTCCTTTGTCCTTCATATATATCAATTCTAAGTGGATCCCATGCATAAACCTCTTTAAATGACCTTGTATGACAAAGAAACACAGGAATAGCCTTCTTTTGCGGAGATAAGATGAATTTCGGATTTTTGCTTATAAACAAAAAATTCCTTCAGTCAAAACAAGTTCAAACTCCTTTGTCCTTCATATATATCAATTCTAAGTAGGTCCCATGCATAAACCTCTTTAAATGACCTTGTTTGAGAAAGAAAAACAGGAATAGTCTTACTTTTGCGAGTTAAGGCCAAATTGGTATTTTTGCTATAAAATGAATTCATTCAGTCAAAACAAGTTCAAACTCCTTTGTCCTTCATATATATCAATTCTAAGTGGATCCCATGCATAAACCTCTTTAAATGACCTTGTATGACAAAGAAACACAGGAATAGCCTTACTTTTGCGAGTTAAGTTCAAATTGGTATTTTTGCTATAAAATGAATTCCTTCAGTCAAAACAAGTTCAAACTCCTTTGTCCTTAATATATATCAATTCTAAGTAGGTCCCATGCATAAACCTCTTTAAATGACCTTGTATGACAAAGAAACACAGGAATAGCCTTCTTTTGCGGAGTTAAGGCCAAATTGGTATTTTTGCTATAAAATGAATTCCTTCAGTCAAAACAAGTTCAAACTCCTTTGTCCTTCATATATATCAATTCTAAGTAGGTCCCATGCATAAACCTCTTTAAATGACCTTGTTTGAGAAAGAAAAACAGGAATAGCCTTACTTTTGCGAGTTAAGTTCAAATTGGTATTTTTGCTATAAAATGAATTTCTGCAGTCAAAACAAGTTCAAACTCCTTTGTCCCCCATATATATCAATTCTAAGTAGGTCCCATGCATAAACCTCTTTAAATGACTTTGTATGACAAAGAAACACAGGAATAGCCTCCTTTTGCGGAGATAAGATGAATTTCGGATTTTTGCTTATAACCAAAAAATTCCTTCAGTCAAAACAAGTTCAAACTCCTTTGTCCTTCATATATATCAATTCTAAGTGGATCCCATGCATAAACCTCTTTAAATGACCTTGTATGACAAAGAAAAACATGAATAGTCTTACTTTTGCGAGTTAAGGCCAAATTGGTATTTTTGCTATAAAATGAATTCATTCAGTCAAAACAAGTTCAAACTCCTTTGTCCTTCATATATATCAATTCTAAGTGGATCCCATGCATAAACCTCTTTAAATGACCTTGTATGACAAAGAAACACAGGAATAGCCTTCTTTTGCGGAGATAAGATGAATTTCGGATTTTTGCTTATAAACAAAAAATTCCTTCAGTCAAAACAAGTTCAAACTCCTTTGTCCTTCATATATATCAATTCTAAGTAGGTCCCATGCATAAACCTCTTTAAATGACCTTGTTTGAGAAAGAAAAACAGGAATAGTCTTACTTTTGCGAGTTAAGGCCAAATTGGTATTTTTGCTATAAAATGAATTCCTTCAGTCAAAACAAGTTCAAACTCCTTTGTCCTTCATATATATCAATTCTAAGTAGGTCCCATGCATAAACCTCTTTAAATGACCTTGTATGACAAAGAAACACAGGAATAGCCTTCTTTTGCGGAGTTAAGGCCAAATTGGTATTTTTGCTATAAAATGAATTCCTTCAGTCAAAACAAGTTCAAACTCCTTTGTCCTTCATATATATCAATTCTAAGTAGGCCCCATGCATAAACCTCTTTAAATGACCTTGTTTGAGAAAGAAAAACAGTAATAGCCTTACTTTTGCGAGTTAAGGCCAAATTGGTATTTTTGCTATAAAATGAATTCATTCAGTCAAAACAAGTTCAAACTCCTTTGTCCTTCATATATATCAATTCTAAGTAGGTCCCATGCATAAACCTCTTTAAATGACCTTGTTAGAGAAAGAAAAACAGGAATAGCCTTACTTTTGCGAGTTAATTTCAAATTGGTATTTTTGCTATAAAATGAATTTCTGCAGTCAAAACAAGTTCAAACTCCTTTTTCCCTAATATATATCAATTCTAAGTAGGTCCCATGCATAGACCTCTTTAAATGACCTTGTATGACAAAGAAACACAGGAATAGCCTTCTTTCGCGGAGATAAGATGAATTTCGGATTTTTGCTTATAAACAAAAAATTCCTGCAGTCAAAACAAGTTCAAACTCCTTTGTCCTTCATATATATCAATTCCAAGTGGATCCCATGCATAAAAATCTTTAAATGACCTTGTATGACAAAGAAACACAGGAATAGCCTTCTTTTGCGGAGTTAAGGCCAAATTGGTATTTTTGCTATAAAATGAATTCCTTCAGTCAAAACAAGTTCAAACTCCTTTGTCCTTCATATATATCAATTCTAAGTAGGTCCCATGCATAAACCTCTTTAAATGACCTTGTTTGAGAAAGAAAAACAGGAATAGCCTTACTTTTGCGAGTTAAGTTCAAATTGGTATTTTTGCTATAAAATGAATTTCTGCAGTCAAAACAAGTTCAAACTCCTTTGTCCCTCATATATATCAATTCTAAGTAGGTCCCATGCATACACCTCTTTAAATGACCTTGTATGACAAAGAAACACAGGAATAGCCTTTTTTTGCGGAGATAAGATTAATTTCGGATTTTTGGTAATAAACAAAAAATTCCTTCAGTCAAAACAAGTTCAAACTCCTTTGTCCTTCATATATATCAATTCTAAGTAGGTCCCATGCATAAACCTCTTTAAATGACCTTGTTTGAGAAAGAAAAACAGGAATAGTCTTACTTTTGCGAGTTAAGGCCAAATTGGTATTTTTGCTATAAAATGAATTCCTTCAGTCAAAACAAGTTCAAACTCCTTTGTCCCTCATATATATCAATTCTAAGTAGGTCCCATGCATAAACCTCTTTAAATGACCATGTATGACAAAGAAACACAGGAATAGCCTTCTTTTGCGGAGATAAGATGAATTTCGGATTTTTGCTTATAAACAAAAAATTCCTTCAGTCAAAACAAGTTCAAACTCCTTTGTCCTTCATATATATCAATTCCAAGTGGATCCCATGCATAAACCTCTTTAAATGACCTTGTATGACAAATAAACACAGGAATAGCCTTCTTTTGCGGAGTTAAGGCCAAATTGGTATTTTTGCTATAAAATGAATTCCTTCAGTCAAAACAAGTTCAAACTCCTTTGTCCTTCATATATATCAATTCTAAGTAGGTCCCATGCATAAACCTCTTTAAATGACCTTGTTTGAGAAAGAAAAACAGGAATAGCCTTACTTTTGCGAGTTAAGTTCAAATTGGTATTTTTGCTATAAAATGAATTTCTGCAGTCAAAACAAGTTCAAACTCCTTTGTCCCCCATATATATCAATTCTAAGTAGGTCCCATGCATAAACCTCTTTAAATGACTTTGTATGACAAAGAAACACAGGAATAGCCTTCTTTTGCGGAGATAAGATGAATTTCGGATTTTTGCTTATAACCAAAAAATTCCTTCAGTCAAAACAAGTTCAAACTCCTTTGTCCTTCATATATATCAATTCTAAGTGGATCCCATGCATAAACCTCTTTAAATGACCTTGTATGACAAAGAAAAACAGGAATAGTCTTACTTTTGCGAGTTAAGGCCAAATTGGTATTTTTGCTATAAAATGAATTCATTCAGTCAAAACAAGTTCAAACTCCTTTGTCCTTCATATATATCAATTCTAAGTGGATCCCATGCATAAACCTCTTTAAATGACCTTGTATGACAAAGAAACACAGGAATAGCCTTCTTTTGCGGAGATAAGATGAATTTCGGATTTTTGCTTATAAACAAAAAATTCCTTCAGTCAAAACAAGTTCAAACTCCTTTGTCCTTCATATATATCAATTCTAAGTAGGTCCCATGCATAAACCTCTTTAAATGACCTTGTTTGAGAAAGAAAAACAGGAATAGTCTTACTTTTGCGAGTTAAGGCCAAATTGGTATTTTTGCTATAAAATGTATTCCTTCAGTCAAAACAAGTTCAAACTCCTTTGTCCTTCATATATATCAATTCTAAGTAGGTCCCATGCATAAACCTCTTTAAATGACCTTGTATGACAAAGAAACACAGGAATAGCCTTCTTTTGCGGAGTTAAGGCCAAATTGGTATTTTTGCTATAAAATGAATTCCTTCAGTCAAAACAAGTTCAAACTCCTTTGTCCTTCATATATATCAATTCTAAGTAGGCCCCATGCATAAACCTCTTTAAATGACCTTGTTTGAGAAAGAAAAACAGTAATAGCCTTACTTTTGCGAGTTAAGGCCAAATTGGTATTTTTGCTATAAAATGAATTCATTCAGTCAAAACAAGTTCAAACTCCTTTGTCCCTCATATATATCAATTCTAAGTAGGTCCCATGCATAAACCTCTTTAAATGACCATGTATGACAAAGAAACACAGGAATAGCCTTCTTTTGCGGAGATAAGATGAAATTCGGATTTTTGCTTATAAACAAAAAATTCCTTCAGTCAAAACAAGTTCAAACTCCTTTGTCCTTCATATATATCAATTCCAAGTGGATCCCATGCATAAACCTCTTTAAATGACCTTGTTTGAGAAAGAAAAACAGGAATAGCCTTACTTTTGCGAGTTAAGTTCAAATTGGTATTTTTGCTATAAAATGAATTCATTCAGTCAAAACAAGTTCAAACTCCTTTGTCCTTAATATATATCAATTCTAAGTAGGTCCCATGCATAAACCTCTTTAAATGACCTTTTATGACAAAGAAACACAGGAATAGCCTTCTTTTGCGGAGTTAAGGCCAAATTGGTATTTTTGCTATAAAATGAATTCCTTCAGTCAAAACAAGTTCAAACTCCTTTGTCCTTCATATATATCAATTCTAAGTAGGTCCCATGCATAAACCTCTTTAAATGACCTTGTTTGAGAAAGAAAAACAGGAATAGCCTTACTTTTGCGAGTTAAGTTCAAATTGGTATTTTTGCTATAAAATGAATTTCTGCAGTCAAAACAAGTTCAAACTCCTTTGTCCCCATATATATCAATTCTAAGTAGGTCCCATGCATAAACCTCTTTAAATGACTTTGTATGACAAAGAAACACAGGAATAGCCTTCTTTTGCGGAGATAAGATGAATTTCGGATTTTTGCTTATAAACAAAAAATTCCTTCAGTCAAAACAAGTTCAAACTCCTTTGTCCTTCATATATATCAATTCCAAGTGGATCCCATGCATAAACCTCTTTAAATGACCTTGTTTGAGAAAGAAAAACAGGAATAGCCTTACTTTTGCGAGTTAAGGCCAAATTGGTATTTTTGCTATAAAATGAATTCCTTCAGTCAAAACAAGTTCAAACTCCTTTGTCCTTCATATATATCAATTCTAAGTAGGTCCCATGCATAAACCTCTTTAAATGACCTTGTTTGAGAAAGAAAAACAGGAATAGTCTTACTTTTGAGAGTTAAGTTCAAATTGGTATTTTTACTATAAAATGAATTTCTGCAGTCAAAACAAGTTCAAACTCCTTTGTCCCTCATATATATCAATTCTAAGAAGGTCCCATGCATAAACCTCTTTAAATGACCTTGTATGACAAAGAAACACAGGAATAGCCTTCTTTTGCGGAAATAAGATGAATTTCGGATTTTTGCTTATAAACAAAAAATTCCTTCAGTCAAAACAAGTTCAAACTCCTTTGTCCTTAATATATATCAATTCCAAGTGGATCCCATGCATAAACCTCTTTAAATGACCTTGTTTGAGAAAGAAAAACAGGAATAGCCTTACTTTTGCGAGTTAAGGCCAAATTGGTGTTTTTGCTCTAAAATGAATCCCTTCAGTCAAAACAAGTTCAAACTCCTTTGTCCTTCATATATATCAATTCTAAGTAGGTCCCATGCATAAACCTCTTTAAATGACCTTGTTTGAGAAAGAAAAACAGGAATAGCCTTACTTTTGCGAGTTAAGTTCAAATTGGTATTTTTGCTATAAAATGAATTTCTGCAGTCAAAACAAGTTCAAACTCCTTTGTCCCTCATATATATCAATTCTAAGTAGGTCCCATGCATAAACCTCTTTAAATGACCTTGTATGACAAAGAAACACAGGAATAGCCTTTTTTTGCGGAGATAAGATTAATTTCGGATTTTTGGTAATAAACAAAAAATTCCTTCAGTCAAAACAAGTTCAAACTCCTTTGTCCTTCATATATATCAATTCTAAGTAGGTCCCATGCATAAACCTCTTTAAATGACCTTGTTTGAGAAAGAAAAACAGGAATAGTCTTACTTTTGCGAGTTAAGGCCAAATTGGTATTTTTGCTATAAAATGAATTCCTTCAGTCAAAACAAGTTCAAACTCCTTTGTCCCTCATATATATCAATTCTAAGTAGGTCCCATGCATAAACCTCTTTAAATGACCATGTATGACAAAGAAACACAGGAATAGCCTTCTTTTGCGGAGATAAGATGAATTTCGGATTTTTGCTTATAAACAAAAAATTCCTTCAGTCAAAACAAGTTCAAACTCCTTTGTCCTTCATATATATCAATTCCAAGTGGATCCCATGCATAAACCTCTTTAAATGACCTTGTATGACAAATAAACACAGGAATAGCCTTCTTTTGCGGAGTTAAGGCCAAATTGGTATTTTTGCTATAAAATGAATTCCTTCAGTCAAAACAAGTTCAAACTCCTTTGTCCTTCATATATATCAATTCTAAGTAGGTCCCATGCATAAACCTCTTTAAATGACCTTGTTTGAGAAAGAAAAACAGGAATAGCCTTACTTTTGCGAGTTAAGTTCAAATTGGTATTTTTGCTATAAAATGAATTTCTGCAGTCAAAACAAGTTCAAACTCCTTTGTCCCCCATATATATCAATTCTAAGTAGGTCCCATGCATAAACCTCTTTAAATGACTTTGTATGACAAAGAAACACAGGAATAGCCTTCTTTTGCGGAGATAAGATGAATTTCGGATTTTTGCTTATAACCAAAAAATTCCTTCAGTCAAAACAAGTTCAAACTCCTTTGTCCTTCATATATATCAATTCTAAGTGGATCCCATGCATAAACCTCTTTAAATGACCTTGTATGACAAAGAAAAACAGGAATAGTCTTACTTTTGCGAGTTAAGGCCAAATTGGTATTTTTGCTATAAAATGAATTCATTCAGTCAAAACAAGTTCAAACTCCTTTGTCCTTCATATATATCAATTCTAAGTGGATCCCATGCATAAACCTCTTTAAATGACCTTGTATGACAAAGAAACACAGGAATAGCCTTCTTTTGCGGAGATAAGATGAATTTCGGATTTTTGCTTATAAACAAAAAATTCCTTCAGTCAAAACAAGTTCAAACTCCTTTGTCCTTCATATATATCAATTCTAAGTAGGTCCCATGCATAAACCTCTTTAAATGACCTTGTTTGAGAAAGAAAAACAGGAATAGTCTTACTTTTGCGAGTTAAGGCCAAATTGGTATTTTTGCTATAAAATGTATTCCTTCAGTCAAAACAAGTTCAAACTCCTTTGTCCTTCATATATATCAATTCTAAGTAGGTCCCATGCATAAACCTCTTTAAATGACCTTGTATGACAAAGAAACACAGGAATAGCCTTCTTTTGCGGAGTTAAGGCCAAATTGGTATTTTTGCTATAAAATGAATTCCTTCAGTCAAAACAAGTTCAAACTCCTTTGTCCTTCATATATATCAATTCTAAGTAGGTCCCATGCATAAACCTCTTTAAATGACCTTGTTTGAGAAAGAAAAACAGGAATAGCCTTACTTTTGCGAGTTAAGTTCAAATTGGTATTTTTGCTATAAAATGAATTTCTGCAGTCAAAACAAGTTCAAACTCCTTTGTCCCCATATATATCAATTCTAAGTAGGTCCCATGCATAAACCTCTTTAAATGACTTTGTATGACAAAGAAACACAGGAATAGCCTTCTTTTGCGGAGATAAGATGAATTTCGGATTTTTGCTTATAAACAAAAAATTCCTTCAGTCAAAACAAGTTCAAACTCCTTTGTCCTTCATATATATCAATTCCAAGTGGATCCCATGCATAAACCTCTTTAAATGACCTTGTTTGAGAAAGAAAAACAGGAATAGCCTTACTTTTGCGAGTTAAGGCCAAATTGGTGTTTTTGCTCTAAAATGAATCCCTTCAGTCAAAACAAGTTCAAACTCCTTTGTCCTTCATATATATCAATTCTAAGTAGGTCCCATGCATAAACCTCTTTAAATGACCTTGTTTGAGAAAGAAAAACAGGAATAGCCTTACTTTTGCGAGTTAAGTTCAAATTGGTATTTTTGCTATAAAATGAATTTCTGCAGTCAAAACAAGTTCAAACTCCTTTGTCCTTAATATATATCAATTCTAAGTAGGTCCCATGCATAAACCTCTTTAAATGACCTTGTATGACAAAGAAACACAGGAATAGCCTTCTTTTGCGGAGATAAGATGAATTTCGGATTTTTGCTTATAAACAAAACATTCCTTCAGTCAAAACAAGTTCAAACTCCTTTGTCCTTCATATATATCAATTCCAAGTGGATCGCATGCATAAACCTCTGTAAATGACCTTGTTTGAGAAAGAAAAACAGGAAGAGCCTTACTTTTGCGATTTAAGGCCAAATTGGTATTTTTGCTATAAAATGAATTCCTTCGGTCAAAACAAGTTCAAACTCCTTTGTCCCTCATATATATAAATTCTAAGTAGGTCCCATGCATAAACCTCTTTAAATGACCTTGTATGACAAAGAAACACAGGAATAGCCTTCTTTTGCGGAGATAAGATGAATTTCGGATTTTTGCTTATAAACAAAACATTCCTTCAGTCAAAACAAGTTCAAACTCCTTTGTCCTTCATATATATCAATTCCAAGTGGATCGCATGCATAAACCTCTGTAAATGACCTTGTTTGAGAAAGAAAAACAGGAAGAGCCTTACTTTTGCGATTTAAGGCCAAATTGGTATTTTTGCTATAAAATGAATTCCTTCGGTCAAAACAAGTTCAAACTCCTTTGTCCCTCATATATATAAATTCTAAGTAGGTCCCATGCATAAACCTCTTTAAATGACCTTGTATGACAAAGAAACAGAGGAATAGCCTTCTTTTGCGGAGATAAGATGAATTTCGGATTTTTGCTTATAAACAAAAAATTCCTTCAGTCAAAACAAGTTCAAACTCCGTTGTCCTTCATATATATCAATTCCAAGTGGATCCCATGCATAAACCTCTTTAAATGACCTTGTTTGAGAAAGAAAAACAGGAACAGCCTTACTTTTGCGAGTTAAGGCCAAATTGGTATTTTTGCTATAAAATGAATTCCTTCAGTCAAAACAAGTTCAAACTCCTTTGTCCTTCATATATATCAATTCTAAGTAGGTCCCATGCATAAATCTCTTTAAATGACCTTGTTTGAGAAAGAAAAACAGGAACAGCCTTACTTTTGCGAGTTAAGGCCAAATTGGTATTTTTGCTATAAAATGAATTCCTTCAGTCAAAACAAGTTCAAACTCCTTTGTCCTTCATATATATCATTTCTAAGTAGGTCCCATGCATAAACCTCTTTAAATGACCTTGTATGACAAAGAAACACAGGAATAGCCTTCTTTTGAGGAGTTAAGGCCAAATTGGTATTTTTGCTATAAAATGAATTCCTTCAGTCAAAACAAGTTCAAACTCCTTTGTCCTTCATATATATCAATTCTAAGTAGGTCCCATGCATAAACCTCTTTAAATGACCTTGTTTGAGAAAGAAAAACAGGAATAGCCTTACTTTTGCGAGTTAAGTTCAAATTGGTATTTTTGCTACAAAATGAATTTCTGCAGTCAAAACAAGTTCAAACTCCTTTGTCCCTCATATATATCAATTCTAAGTAGGTCCCATGCATAAACCTCTTTAAATGACCTTGTATGACAAAGAAACACAGGAATAGTCTTACTTTTGCGAGTTAAGGCCAAATTGGTATTTTTGCTATAAAATGAATTCCTTCAGTCAAAACAAGTTCAAACTCCTTTGTCCTTCATATATATCAATTCTAAGTAGGTCCCATGCATAAACCTCTTTAAATGACCTTGTTTGAGAAAGAAAAACAGGAATAGCCTTACTTTTGCGAGTTAAGTTCAAATTGGTATTTTTGCTATAAAATGAATTTCTGCAGTCAAAACAAGTTCAAACTCCTTTGTCCCCCATATATATCAATTCTAAGTAGGTCCCATGCATAAACCTCTTTAAATGACTTTGTATGACAAAGAAACACAGGAATAGCCTTCTTTTGCGGAGATAAGATGAATTTCGGATTTTTGCTTATAACCAAAAAATTCCTTCAGTCAAAACAAGTTCAAACTCCTTTGTCCTTCATATATATCAATTCTAAGTGGATCCCATGCATAAACCTCTTTAAATGACCTTGTATGACAAAGAAAAACAGGAATAGTCTTACTTTTGCGAGTTAAGGCCAAATTGGTATTTTTGCTATAAAATGAATTCATTCAGTCAAAACAAGTTCAAACTCCTTTGTCCTTCATATATATCAATTCTAAGTAGGTCCCATGCATAAACCTCTTTAAATGACCTTGTTAGAGAAAGAAAAACAGGAATAGCCTTACTTTTGCGAGTTAATTTCAAATTGGTATTTTTGCTATAAAATGAATTCCTTCAGTCAAAACAAGTTCAAACTCCTTTGTCCTTCATATATATCAATTCTAAGTAGGTCCCATGCATAAATCTCTTTAAATGACCTTGTTTGAGAAAGAAAAACAGGAACAGCCTTACTTTTGCGAGTTAAGGCCAAATTGGTATTTTTGCTATAAAATGAATTCCTTCAGTCAAAACAAGTTCAAACTCCTTTGTCCTTCATATATATCATTTCTAAGTAGGTCCCATGCATAAACCTCTTTAAATGACCTTGTATGACAAAGAAACACAGGAATAGCCTTCTTTTGAGGAGTTAAGGCCAAATTGGTATTTTTGCTATAAAATGAATTCCTTCAGTCAAAACAAGTTCAAACTCCTTTGTCCTTCATATATATCAATTCTAAGTAGGTCCCATGCATAAACCTCTTTAAATGACCTTGTTTGAGAAAGAAAAACAGGAATAGCCTTACTTTTGCGAGTTAAGTTCAAATTGGTATTTTTGCTACAAAATGAATTTCTGCAGTCAAAACAAGTTCAAACTCCTTTGTCCTTAATATATATCAATTCTAAGTAGGTCCCATGCATAAACCTCTTTAAATGACCTTGTATGACAAAGAAACACAGGAATAGCCTTCTTTTGCGGAGATAAGATGAATTTCGGATTTTTGCTTATAAACAAAACATTCCTTCAGTCAAAACAAGTTCAAACTCCTTTGTCCTTCATATATATCAATTCCAAGTGGATCGCATGCATAAACCTCTGTAAATGACCTTGTTTGAGAAAGAAAAACAGGAAGAGCCTTACTTTTGCGATTTAAGGCCAAATTGGTATTTTTGCTATAAAATGAATTCCTTCGGTCAAAACAAGTTCAAACTCCTTTGTCCCTCATATATATAAATTCTAAGTAGGTCCCATGCATAAACCTCTTTAAATGACCTTGTATGACAAAGAAACACAGGAATAGCCTTCTTTTGCGGAGATAAGATGAATTTCGGATTTTTGCTTATAAACAAAACATTCCTTCAGTCAAAACAAGTTCAAACTCCTTTGTCCTTCATATATATCAATTCCAAGTGGATCGCATGCATAAACCTCTGTAAATGACCTTGTTTGAGAAAGAAAAACAGGAAGAGCCTTACTTTTGCGAGTTAAGGCCAAATTGGTATTTTTGCTATAAAATGAATTCCTTCAGTCAAAACAAGTTCAAACTCCTTTGTCCTTCATATATATCATTTCTAAGTAGGTCCCATGCATAAACCTCTTTAAATGACCTTGTATGACAAAGAAACACAGGAATAGCCTTCTTTTGAGGAGTTAAGGCCAAATTGGTATTTTTGCTATAAAATGAATTCCTTCAGTCAAAACAAGTTCAAACTCCTTTGTCCTTCATATATATCAATTCTAAGTAGGTCCCATGCATAAACCTCTTTAAATGACCTTGTTTGAGAAAGAAAAACAGGAATAGCCTTACTTTTGCGAGTTAAGTTCAAATTGGTATTTTTGCTACAAAATGAATTTCTGCAGTCAAAACAAGTTCAAACTCCTTTGTCCCTCATATATATCAATTCTAAGTAGGTCCCATGCATAAACCTCTTTAAATGACCTTGTATGACAAAGAAACACAGGAATAGTCTTACTTTTGCGAGTTAAGGCCAAATTGGTATTTTTGCTATAAAATGAATTCCTTCAGTCAAAACAAGTTCAAACTCCTTTGTCCTTCATATATATCAATTCTAAGTAGGTCCCATGCATAAACCTCTTTAAATGACCTTGTTTGAGAAAGAAAAACAGGAATAGCCTTACTTTTGCGAGTTAAGTTCAAATTGGTATTTTTGCTATAAAATGAATTTCTGCAGTCAAAACAAGTTCAAACTCCTTTGTCCCCCATATATATCAATTCTAAGTAGGTCCCATGCATAAACCTCTTTAAATGACTTTGTATGACAAAGAAACACAGGAATAGCCTTCTTTTGCGGAGATAAGATGAATTTCGGATTTTGCTTATAACCAAAAAATTCCTTCAGTCAAAACAAGTTCAAACTCCTTTGTCCTTCATATATATCAATTCTAAGTGGATCCCATGCATAAACCTCTTTAAATGACCTTGTATGACAAAGAAAAACAGGAATAGTCTTACTTTTGCGAGTTAAGGCCAAATTGGTATTTTTGCTATAAAATGAATTCATTCAGTCAAAACAAGTTCAAACTCCTTTGTCCTTCATATATATCAATTCTAAGTAGGTCCCATGCATAAACCTCTTTAAATGACCTTGTTAGAGAAAGAAAAACAGGAATAGCCTTACTTTTGCGAGTTAATTTCAAATTGGTATTTTTGCTATAAAATGAATTCCTTCAGTCAAAACAAGTTCAAACTCCTTTGTCCTTCATATATATCAATTCTAAGTAGGTCCCATGCATAAATCTCTTTAAATGACCTTGTTTGAGAAAGAAAAACAGGAACAGCCTTACTTTTGCGAGTTAAGGCCAAATTGGTATTTTTGCTATAAAATGAATTCCTTCAGTCAAAACAAGTTCAAACTCCTTTGTCCTTCATATATATCAATTCTAAGTAGGTCCCATGCATAAACCTCTTTAAATGACCTTGTATGACAAAGAAACACAGGAATAGCCTTCTTTTGAGGAGTTAAGGCCAAATTGGTATTTTTGCTATAAAATGAATTCCTTCAGTCAAAACAAGTTCAAACTCCTTTGTCCTTCATATATATCAATTCTAAGTAGGTCCCATGCATAAACCTCTTTAAATGACCTTGTTTGAGAAAGAAAAACAGGAATAGCCTTACTTTTGCGAGTTAAGTTCAAATTGGTATTTTTGCTATAAAATGAATTTCTGCAGTCAAAACAAGTTCAAACTCCTTTGTCCCCCATATATATCAATTCTAAGTAGGTCCCATGCATAAACCTCTTTAAATGACTTTGTATGACAAAGAAACACAGGAATAGCCTTCTTTTGCGGAGATAAGATGAATTTCGGATTTTTGCTTATAACCAAAAAATTCCTTCAGTCAAAACAAGTTCAAACTCCTTTGTCCTTCATATATATCAATTCCAAGTGGATCCCATGCATAAACCTCTTTAAATGACCTTGTTTGAGAAAGAAAAACAGGAATAGCCTTACTTTTGCGAGTTAAGGCCAAATTGGTATTTTTGCTATAAAATGAATTCCTTCAGTCAAAAAAAGTTCAAACTCCTTTGTCCTTCATATATATCAATTCTAAGTAGGTCCCATGCATAAACCTCTTTAAATGACCTTGTATGACAAAGAAACACAGGAATAGCCTTCTTTTGCGGAGTTAAGACCAAATTGGTATTTTTGCTATAAAATGAATTCCTTCAGTCAAAACAAGTTCAAACTCCTTTGTCCTTCATATATATCAATTCTAAGTGGATCCCATGCATAAACCTCTTTAAATGACCTTGTATGACAAAGAAAAACAGGAATAGTCTTACTTTTGCGAGTTAAGGCCAAATTGGTATTTTTGCTATAAAATGAATTCATTCAGTCAAAACAAGTTCAAACTCCTTTGTACTTCATATATATCAATTCTAAGTAGGTCCCATGCATAAACCTCTTTAAATGACCTTGTATGACAAAGAAACACAGGAATAGCCTTCTTTTGCGGAGATAAGATGAATTTCGGATTTTTGCTTATAAACAAAAAATTCCTTCAGTCAAAACAAGTTCAAACTCCTTTGTCCTTCATATATATCAATTTTAAGTAGGTCCCATGCATAAACCTCTTTAAATGACCTTGTATGACAAAGAAAAACAGGAATAGTCTTACTTTTGCGAGTTAAGGCCAAATTGGTATTTTTGCTATAAAATGAGTTCATTCAGTCAAAACAAGTTCAAACTCCTTTGTCCTTCATATATATCAATTCTAAGTAGGTCCCATGCATAAACCTCTTTAAATGACCTTGTTTGAGAAAGAAAAACAGTAATAGCCTTACTTTTGCGAGTTAAGTTCAAATTGGTATTTTTGCTATAAAATGAATTTCTGCAGTCAAAACAAGTTCAAACTCCTTTGTCCCTCATATATATAAATTCTAAGTAGGTCCCATGCATAAACCTCTTTAAATGACCTTGTATGACAAAGAAACACAGGAATAGCCTTCTTTTGCGGAGTTAAGGCCAAATTGGTATTTTTGCTATAAAATGAATTCCTTCAGTCAAAACAAGTTCAAACTCCTTTGTCCTTCATATATATAAATTCTAAGTAGGTCCCATGCATAAACCTCTTTAAATGACCTTGTATGATAAAGAAACACAGGAATAGTCTTCTTTTGCGGAGATAAGATGAATTTCGGATTTTTGCTTATAAACAAAAAATTCCTTCAGTCAAAACAAGTTCAAACTCCTTTGTCCTTCATATATATCAATTCCAAGTGGATCCCATGCATAAACCTCTTTAAATGACCTTTTTTGAGAAAGAAAAACAGGAATAGATTTACTTTTGCGAGTTAAGGCCAAATTGGTATTTTTGCTATAAAATGAATTCCTTCAGTCAAAACAAGTTCAAACTCCTTTGTCCTTCATATATATCAATTCTAAGTAGGTCCCATGCATAAACCTCTTTAAATGACCTTGTTTGAGAAAGAAAAACAGGAATAGTCTTACTTTTGAGAGTTAAGTTCAAATTGGTATTTTTACTATAAAATGAATTTCTGCAGTCAAAACAAGTTCAAACTCCTTTGTCCCTCATATATATCAATTCTAAGAAGGTCCCATGCATAAACCTCTTTAAATGACCTTGTATGACAAAGAAACACAGGAATAGCCTTCTTTTGCGGAAATAAGATGAATTTCGGATTTTTGCTTATAAACAAAAAATTCCTTCAGTCAAAACAAGTTCAAACTCCTTTGTCCTTAATATATATCAATTCCAAGTGGATCCCATGCATAAACCTCTTTAAATGACCTTGTTTGAGAAAGAAAAACAGGAATAGCCTTACTTTTGCGAGTTAAGGCCAAATTGGTGTTTTTGCTCTAAAATGAATTCCTTCAGTCAAAACAAGTTCAAACTCCTTTGTCCTTCATATATATCAATTCTAAGTAGGTCCCATGCATAAACCTCTTTAAATGACCTTGTTTGAGAAAGAAAAACAGGAATAGCCTTACTTTTGCGAGTTAAGTTCAAATTGGTATTTTTGCTATAAAATGAATTTCTGCAGTCAAA
Source organism: Odontesthes bonariensis (assembly GCF_027942865.1). Taxonomy (NCBI): domain Eukaryota; kingdom Metazoa; phylum Chordata; class Actinopteri; order Atheriniformes; family Atherinopsidae; genus Odontesthes; species Odontesthes bonariensis. The sequence goes on from NC_134510.1 coordinate 5,667,518, forward strand.
ACAAGTTCAAACTCCTTTGTCCTTAATATATATCAATTCTAAGTAGGTCCCATGCATAAACCTCTTTAAATGACCTTGTATGACAAAGAAACACAGGAATAGCCTTCTTTTGCGGAGATAAGATGAATTTCGGATTTTTGCTTATAAACAAAACATTCCTTCAGTCAAAACAAGTTCAAACTCCTTTGTCCTTCATATATATCAATTCCAAGTGGATCGCATGCATAAACCTCTGTAAATGACCTTGTTTGAGAAAGAAAAACAGGAAGAGCCTTACTTTTGCGATTTAAGGCCAAATTGGTATTTTTGCTATAAAATGAATTCCTTCGGTCAAAACAAGTTCAAACTCCTTTGTCCCTCATATATATAAATTCTAAGTAGGTCCCATGCATAAACCTCTTTAAATGACCTTGTATGACAAAGAAACACAGGAATAGCCTTCTTTTGCGGAGATAAGATGAATTTCGGATTTTTGCTTATAAACAAAACATTCCTTCAGTCAAAACAAGTTCAAACTCCTTTGTCCTTCATATATATCAATTCCAAGTGGATCGCATGCATAAACCTCTGTAAATGACCTTGTTTGAGAAAGAAAAACAGGAAGAGCCTTACTTTTGCGATTTAAGGCCAAATTGGTATTTTTGCTATAAAATGAATTCCTTCGGTCAAAACAAGTTCAAACTCCTTTGTCCCTCATATATATAAATTCTAAGTAGGTCCCATGCATAAACCTCTTTAAATGACTTTGTATGACAAAGAAACACAGGAATAGCCTTCTTTTGCGGAGATAAGATGAATTTCGGATTTTTGCTTATAACCAAAAAATTCCTTCAGTCAAAACAAGTTCAAACTCCTTTGTCCTTCATATATATCAATTCTAAGTGGATCCCATGCATAAACCTCTTTAAATGACCTTGTATGACAAAGAAAAACAGGAATAGTCTTACTTTTGCGAGTTAAGGCCAAATTGGTATTTTTGCTATAAAATGAATTCATTCAGTCAAAACAAGTTCAAACTCCTTTGTCCTTCATATATATCAATTCTAAGTAGGTCCCATGCATAAACCTCTTTAAATGACCTTGTTAGAGAAAGAAAAACAGGAATAGCCTTACTTTTGCGAGTTAATTTCAAATTGGTATTTTTGCTATAAAATGAATTCCTTCAGTCAAAACAAGTTCAAACTCCTTTGTCCTTCATATATATCAATTCTAAGTAGGTCCCATGCATAAATCTCTTTAAATGACCTTGTTTGAGAAAGAAAAACAGGAACAGCCTTACTTTTGCGAGTTAAGGCCAAATTGGTATTTTTGCTATAAAATGAATTCCTTCAGTCAAAACAAGTTCAAACTCCTTTGTCCTTCATATATATCATTTCTAAGTAGGTCCCATGCATAAACCTCTTTAAATGACCTTGTATGACAAAGAAACACAGGAATAGCCTTCTTTTGAGGAGTTAAGGCCAAATTGGTATTTTTGCTATAAAATGAATTCCTTCAGTCAAAACAAGTTCAAACTCCTTTGTCCTTCATATATATCAATTCTAAGTAGGTCCCATGCATAAACCTCTTTAAATGACCTTGTTTGAGAAAGAAAAACAGGAATAGCCTTACTTTTGCGAGTTAAGTTCAAATTGGTATTTTTGCTACAAAATGAATTTCTGCAGTCAAAACAAGTTCAAACTCCTTTGTCCCTCATATATATCAATTCTAAGTAGGTCCCATGCATAAACCTCTTTAAATGACCTTGTATGACAAAGAAACACAGGAATAGTCTTACTTTTGCGAGTTAAGGCCAAATTGGTATTTTTGCTATAAAATGAATTCCTTCAGTCAAAACAAGTTCAAACTCCTTTGTCCTTCATATATATCAATTCTAAGTAGGTCCCATGCATAAACCTCTTTAAATGACCTTGTTTGAGAAAGAAAAACAGGAATAGCCTTACTTTTGCGAGTTAAGTTCAAATTGGTATTTTTGCTATAAAATGAATTTCTGCAGTCAAAACAAGTTCAAACTCCTTTGTCCCCCATATATATCAATTCTAAGTAGGTCCCATGCATAAACCTCTTTAAATGACTTTGTATGACAAAGAAACACAGGAATAGCCTTCTTTTGCGGAGATAAGATGAATTTCGGATTTTTGCTTATAACCAAAAAATTCCTTCAGTCAAAACAAGTTCAAACTCCTTTGTCCTTCATATATATCAATTCTAAGTGGATCCCATGCATAAACCTCTTTAAATGACCTTGTATGACAAAGAAAAACAGGAATAGTCTTACTTTTGCGAGTTAAGGCCAAATTGGTATTTTTGCTATAAAATGAATTCATTCAGTCAAAACAAGTTCAAACTCCTTTGTCCTTCATATATATCAATTCTAAGTAGGTCCCATGCATAAACCTCTTTAAATGACCTTGTTAGAGAAAGAAAAACAGGAATAGCCTTACTTTTGCGAGTTAAGGCCAAATTGGTATTTTTGCTATAAAATGAATTCCTTCAGTCAAAACAAGTTCAAACTCCTTTGTCCTTAATATATATCAATTCTAAGTAGGTCCCATGCATAAATCTCTTTAAATGACCTTGTTTGAGAAAGAAAAACAGGAACAGCCTTACTTTTGCGAGTTAAGGCCAAATTGGTATTTTTGCTATAAAATGAATTCCTTCAGTCAAAACAAGTTCAAACTCCTTTGTCCTTCATATATATCATTTCTAAGTAGGTCCCATGCATAAACCTCTTTAAATGACCTTGTATGACAAAGAAACACAGGAATAGCCTTCTTTTGAGGAGTTAAGGCCAAATTGGTATTTTTGCTATAAAATGAATTCCTTCAGTCAAAACAAGTTCAAACTCCTTTGTCCTTCATATATATCAATTCTAAGTAGGTCCCATGCATAAACCTCTTTAAATGACCTTGTTTGAGAAAGAAAAACAGGAATAGCCTTACTTTTGCGAGTTAAGTTCAAATTGGTATTTTTGCTACAAAATGAATTTCTGCAGTCAAAACAAGTTCAAACTCCTTTGTCCCTCATATATATCAATTCTAAGTAGGTCCCATGCATAAACCTCTTTAAATGACCTTGTATGACAAAGAAACACAGGAATAGTCTTACTTTTGCGAGTTAAGGCCAAATTGGTATTTTTGCTATAAAATGAATTCCTTCAGTCAAAACAAGTTCAAACTCCTTTGTCCTTCATATATATCAATTCTAAGTAGGTCCCATGCATAAACCTCTTTAAATGACCTTGTTTGAGAAAGAAAAACAGGAATAGCTTTACTTTTGCGAGTTAAGTTCAAATTGGTATTTTTGCTATAAAATGAATTTCTGCAGTCAAAACAAGTTCAAACTCCTTTGTCCCCCATATATATCAATTCTAAGTAGGTCCCATGCATAAACCTCTTTAAATGACCTTGTATGACAAAGAAACACAGGAATAGTCTTACTTTTGCGAGTTAAGGCCAAATTGGTATTTTTGCTATAAAATGAATTCCTTCAGTCAAAACAAGTTCAAACTCCTTTGTCCTTCATATATATCAATTCTAAGTAGGTCCCATGCATAAACCTCTTTAAATGACCTTGTTTGAGAAAGAAAAACAGGAATAGCTTTACTTTTGCGAGTTAAGTTCAAATTGGTATTTTTGCTATAAAATGAATTTCTGCAGTCAAAACAAGTTCAAACTCCTTTGTACTTCATATATATCAATTCTAAGTAGGTCCCATGCATAAACCTCTTTAAATGACCTTGTATGACAAAGAAACACAGGAATAGCCTTCTTTTGCGGAGATAAGATGAATTTCGGATTTTTGCTTATAAACAAAAAATTCCTTCAGTCAAAACAAGTTCAAACTCCTTTGTCCTTCATATATATCAATTTTAAGTAGGTCCCATGCATAAACCTCTTTAAATGACCTTGTATGACAAAGAAAAACAGGAATAGTCTTACTTTTGCGAGTTAAGGCCAAATTGGTATTTTTGCTATAAAATGAGTTCATTCAGTCAAAACAAGTTCAAACTCCTTTGTCCTTCATATATATCAATTCTAAGTAGGTCCCATGCATAAACCTCTTTAAATGACCTTGTTTGAGAAAGAAAAACAGTAATAGCCTTACTTTTGCGAGTTAAGTTCAAATTGGTATTTTTGCTATAAAATGAATTTCTGCAGTCAAAACAAGTTCAAACTCCTTTGTCCCTCATATATATAAATTCTAAGTAGGTCCCATGCATAAACCTCTTTAAATGACCTTGTATGACAAAGAAACACAGGAATAGCCTTCTTTTGCGGAGTTAAGGCCAAATTGGTATTTTTGCTATAAAATGAATTCCTTCAGTCAAAACAAGTTCAAACTCCTTTGTCCTTCATATATATAAATTCTAAGTAGGTCCCATGCATAAACCTCTTTAAATGACCTTGTATGATAAAGAAACACAGGAATAGTCTTCTTTTGCGGAGATAAGATGAATTTCGGATTTTTGCTTATAAACAAAAAATTCCTTCAGTCAAAACAAGTTCAAACTCCTTTGTCCTTCATATATATCAATTCCAAGTGGATCCCATGCATAAACCTCTTTAAATGACCTTTTTTGAGAAAGAAAAACAGGAATAGATTTACTTTTGCGAGTTAAGGCCAAATTGGTATTTTTGCTATAAAATGAATTCCTTCAGTCAAAACAAGTTCAAACTCCTTTGTCCTTCATATATATCAATTCTAAGTAGGTCCCATGCATAAACCTCTTTAAATGACCTTGTTTGAGAAAGAAAAACAGGAATAGTCTTACTTTTGAGAGTTAAGTTCAAATTGGTATTTTTACTATAAAATGAATTTCTGCAGTCAAAACAAGTTCAAACTCCTTTGTCCCTCATATATATCAATTCTAAGAAGGTCCCATGCATAAACCTCTTTAAATGACCTTGTATGACAAAGAAACACAGGAATAGCCTTCTTTTGCGGAAATAAGATGAATTTCGGATTTTTGCTTATAAACAAAAAATTCCTTCAGTCAAAACAAGTTCAAACTCCTTTGTCCTTAATATATATCAATTCCAAGTGGATCCCATGCATAAACCTCTTTAAATGACCTTGTTTGAGAAAGAAAAACAGGAATAGCCTTACTTTTGCGAGTTAAGGCCAAATTGGTGTTTTTGCTCTAAAATGAATTCCTTCAGTCAAAACAAGTTCAAACTCCTTTGTCCTTCATATATATCAATTCTAAGTAGGTCCCATGCATAAACCTCTTTAAATGACCTTGTTTGAGAAAGAAAAACAGGAATAGCCTTACTTTTGCGAGTTAAGTTCAAATTGGTATTTTTGCTATAAAATGAATTTCTGCAGTCAAAACAAGTTCAAACTCCTTTGTCCTTAATATATATCAATTCTAAGTAGGTCCCATGCATAAACCTCTTTAAATGACCTTGTATGACAAAGAAACACAGGAATAGCCTTCTTTTGCGGAGATAAGATGAATTTCGGATTTTTGCTTATAAACAAAACATTCCTTCAGTCAAAACAAGTTCAAACTCCTTTGTCCTTCATATATATCAATTCCAAGTGGATCGCATGCATAAACCTCTGTAAATGACCTTGTTTGAGAAAGAAAAACAGGAAGAGCCTTACTTTTGCGATTTAAGGCCAAATTGGTATTTTTGCTATAAAATGAATTCCTTCGGTCAAAACAAGTTCAAACTCCTTTGTCCCTCATATATATAAATTCTAAGTAGGTCCCATGCATAAACCTCTTTAAATGACCTTGTATGACAAAGAAACACAGGAATAGCCTTCTTTTGCGGAGATAAGATGAATTTCGGATTTTTGCTTATAAACAAAACATTCCTTCAGTCAAAACAAGTTCAAACTCCTTTGTCCTTCATATATATCAATTCCAAGTGGATCGCATGCATAAACCTCTGTAAATGACCTTGTTTGAGAAAGAAAAACAGGAAGAGCCTTACTTTTGCGATTTAAGGCCAAATTGGTATTTTTGCTATAAAATGAATTCCTTCGGTCAAAACAAGTTCAAACTCCTTTGTCCCTCATATATATAAATTCTAAGTAGGTCCCATGCATAAACCTCTTTAAATGACTTTGTATGACAAAGAAACACAGGAATAGCCTTCTTTTGCGGAGATAAGATGAATTTCGGATTTTTGCTTATAACCAAAAAATTCCTTCAGTCAAAACAAGTTCAAACTCCTTTGTCCTTCATATATATCAATTCTAAGTGGATCCCATGCATAAACCTCTTTAAATGACCTTGTATGACAAAGAAAAACAGGAATAGTCTTACTTTTGCGAGTTAAGGCCAAATTGGTATTTTTGCTATAAAATGAATTCATTCAGTCAAAACAAGTTCAAACTCCTTTGTCCTTCATATATATCAATTCTAAGTAGGTCCCATGCATAAACCTCTTTAAATGACCTTGTTAGAGAAAGAAAAACAGGAATAGCCTTACTTTTGCGAGTTAATTTCAAATTGGTATTTTTGCTATAAAATGAATTCCTTCAGTCAAAACAAGTTCAAACTCCTTTGTCCTTCATATATATCAATTCTAAGTAGGTCCCATGCATAAATCTCTTTAAATGACCTTGTTTGAGAAAGAAAAACAGGAACAGCCTTACTTTTGCGAGTTAAGGCCAAATTGGTATTTTTGCTATAAAATGAATTCCTTCAGTCAAAACAAGTTCAAACTCCTTTGTCCTTCATATATATCATTTCTAAGTAGGTCCCATGCATAAACCTCTTTAAATGACCTTGTATGACAAAGAAACACAGGAATAGCCTTCTTTTGAGGAGTTAAGGCCAAATTGGTATTTTTGCTATAAAATGAATTCCTTCAGTCAAAACAAGTTCAAACTCCTTTGTCCTTCATATATATCAATTCTAAGTAGGTCCCATGCATAAACCTCTTTAAATGACCTTGTTTGAGAAAGAAAAACAGGAATAGCCTTACTTTTGCGAGTTAAGTTCAAATTGGTATTTTTGCTACAAAATGAATTTCTGCAGTCAAAACAAGTTCAAACTCCTTTGTCCCTCATATATATCAATTCTAAGTAGGTCCCATGCATAAACCTCTTTAAATGACCTTGTATGACAAAGAAACACAGGAATAGTCTTACTTTTGCGAGTTAAGGCCAAATTGGTATTTTTGCTATAAAATGAATTCCTTCAGTCAAAACAAGTTCAAACTCCTTTGTCCTTCATATATATCAATTCTAAGTAGGTCCCATGCATAAACCTCTTTAAATGACCTTGTTTGAGAAAGAAAAACAGGAATAGCCTTACTTTTGCGAGTTAAGTTCAAATTGGTATTTTTGCTATAAAATGAATTTCTGCAGTCAAAACAAGTTCAAACTCCTTTGTCCCCCATATATATCAATTCTAAGTAGGTCCCATGCATAAACCTCTTTAAATGACTTTGTATGACAAAGAAACACAGGAATAGCCTTCTTTTGCGGAGATAAGATGAATTTCGGATTTTTGCTTATAACCAAAAAATTCCTTCAGTCAAAACAAGTTCAAACTCCTTTGTCCTTCATATATATCAATTCTAAGTGGATCCCATGCATAAACCTCTTTAAATGACCTTGTATGACAAAGAAAAACAGGAATAGTCTTACTTTTGCGAGTTAAGGCCAAATTGGTATTTTTGCTATAAAATGAATTCATTCAGTCAAAACAAGTTCAAACTCCTTTGTCCTTCATATATATCAATTCTAAGTAGGTCCCATGCATAAACCTCTTTAAATGACCTTGTTAGAGAAAGAAAAACAGGAATAGCCTTACTTTTGCGAGTTAAGGCCAAATTGGTATTTTTGCTATAAAATGAATTCCTTCAGTCAAAACAAGTTCAAACTCCTTTGTCCTTAATATATATCAATTCTAAGTAGGTCCCATGCATAAATCTCTTTAAATGACCTTGTTTGAGAAAGAAAAACAGGAACAGCCTTACTTTTGCGAGTTAAGGCCAAATTGGTATTTTTGCTATAAAATGAATTTCTGCAGTCAAAACAAGTTCAAACTCCTTTGTCCCTCATATATATCAATTCTAAGTAGGTCCCATGCATAAACCTCTTTAAATGACCTTGTATGACAAAGAAACACAGGAATAGTCTTACTTTTGCGAGTTAAGGCCAAATTGGTATTTTTGCTATAAAATGAATTCCTTCAGTCAAAACAAGTTCAAACTCCTTTGTCCTTCATATATATCAATTCTAAGTAGGTCCCATGCATAAACCTCTTTAAATGACCTTGTTTGAGAAAGAAAAACAGGAATAGCTTTACTTTTGCGAGTTAAGTTCAAATTGGTATTTTTGCTATAAAATGAATTTCTGCAGTCAAAACAAGTTCAAACTCCTTTGTCCCCCATATATATCAATTCTAAGTAGGTCCCATGCATAAACCTCTTTAAATGACCTTGTATGACAAAGAAACACAGGAATAGTCTTACTTTTGCGAGTTAAGGCCAAATTGGTATTTTTGCTATAAAATGAATTCCTTCAGTCAAAACAAGTTCAAACTCCTTTGTCCTTCATATATATCAATTCTAAGTAGGTCCCATGCATAAACCTCTTTAAATGACCTTGTTTGAGAAAGAAAAACAGGAATAGCTTTACTTTTGCGAGTTAAGTTCAAATTGGTATTTTTGCTATAAAATGAATTTCTGCAGTCAAAACAAGTTCAAACTCCTTTGTCCCCCATATATATCAATTCTAAGTAGGTCCCATGCATAAACCTCTTTAAATGACTTTGTATGACAAAGAAACACAGGAATAGCCTTCTTTTGCGGAGATAAGATGAATTTCGGATTTTTGCTTATAACCAAAAAATTCCTTCAGTCAAAACAAGTTCAAACTCCTTTGTCCTTCATATATATCAATTCTAAGTGGATCCCATGCATAAACCTCTTTAAATGACCTTGTATGACAAAGAAAAACAGGAATAGTCTTACTTTTGCGAGTTAAGGCCAAATTGGTATTTTTGCTATAAAATGAATTCATTCAGTCAAAACAAGTTCAAACTCCTTTGTCCTTCATATATATCAATTCTAAGCAGGTCCCATGCATAAACCTCTTTAAATGACCTTGTTAGAGAAAGAAAAACAGGAATAGCCTTACTTTTGCGAGTTAATTTCAAATTGGTATTTTTGCTATAAAATGAATTTCTGCAGTCAAAACAAGTTCAAACTCCTTTTTCCCTCATATATATCAATTCTAAGTAGGTCCCATGCATAAACCTCTTTAAATGACCTTGTATGACAAAGAAACACAGGAATAGCCTTCTTTTGCGGAGATAAGATGAATTTCGGATTTTTGCTTATAAACAAAAAATTCCTTCAGTCAAAACAAGTTCAAACTCCTTTGTCCTTCATATATATCAATTCCAAGTGGATCCCATGCATAAAAATCTTTAAATGACCTTGTATGACAAAGAAACACAGGAACAGCCTTCTTTTGCGGAGTTAAGGCCAAAATAGTATTTTTGCTATAAAATGAATTCCTTCAGTCAAAACAAGTTCAAACTCCTTTGTCCTTCATATATATCAATTCTAAGTAGGTCCCATGCATAAACCTCTTTAAATGACCTTGTTTGAGAAAGAAAAACAGGAATAGTCTTACTTTTGCGAGTTAAGGCCAAATTGGTATTTTTGCTATAAAATGAATTCCTTCAGTCAAAACAAGTTCAAACTCCTTTGTCCTTCATATATATCAATTCTAAGTGGATCCCATGCATAAACCTCTTTAAATGACCTTGTATGACAAAGAAAAACAGGAATAGTCTTACTTTTGCGAGTTAAGGCCAAATTGGTATTTTTGCTATAAAATGAATTCCTTCAGTCAAAAAAAGTTCAAACTCCTTTGTCCTTCATATATATCAATTCTAAGTAGGTCCCATGCATAAACCTCTTTACATGACCTTGTATGACAAAGAAACACAGGAATAGCCTTCTTTTGCGGAGTTAAGGCCAAATTGGCATTTTTGCTATAAAATTAATTCCTTCAGTCAAAACAAGTTCAAACTCCTTTGTCCTTCATATATATCAATTCCAAGTGGATCCCATGCATAAACCTCTTTAAATGACCTTGTTTGAGAAAGAAAAACAGGAATAGCCTTACTTTTGCGAGTTAAGTTCAAATTGGTATTTTTGCTATAAAATGAATTCCTTCAGTCAAAACAAGTTCAAACTCCTTTGTCCTTCATATATATCAATTCTAAGTAGGTCCCATGCATAAACCTCTTTAAATGACCTTGTTTGAGAAAGAAAAACAGGAATAGCCTTACTTTTGCGAGTTAAGTTCAAATTGGTATTTTTGCTATAAAATGAATTTCTGCTGTCAAAACAAGTTCAAACTCCTTTGTCCCCCATATATATCAATTCTAAGTAGGTCCCATGCATAAGCCTCTTTAAATGACTTTGTATGACAAAGAAACACAGGAATAGCCTTCTTTTGCGGAGATAAGAAGAATTTCGGATTTTTGCTTATAAACAAAAAATTCCTTCAGTCAAAACAAGTTCAAACTCCTTTGTCCTTCATATATATCAATTCTAAGTGGATCCCATGCATAAACCTCTTTAAATGACCTTGTATGACAAAGAAAAACAGGAATAGTCTTACTTTTGCGAGTTAAGGCCAATTTGGTATTTTTGCTATAAAATGAATTCATTCAGTCAAAACAAGTTCAAACTCCTTTGTCCTTCATATATATCAATTCTAAGTAGGTCCCATGCATAAACCTCTTTAAATGACCTTGTTAGAGAAAGAAAAACAGGAATAGCCTTACTTTTGCGAGTTAATTTCAAATTGGTATTTTTGCTATAAAATGAATTTCTGCAGTCAAAACAAGTTCAAACTCCTTTTTCCCTCATATATATCAATTCTAAGTAGGTCCCATGCATAAACCTCTTTAAATGACCTTGTATGACAAAGAAACACAGGAATAGCCTTCTTTTGCGGAGATAAGATGAATTTCGGATTTTTGCTTATAAACAAAAAATTCCTTCAGTCAAAACAAGTTCAAACTCCTTTGTCCTTCATATATATCAATTCCAAGTGGATCCCATGCATAAAAATCTTTAAATGACCTTGTATGACAAAGAAACACAGGAACAGCCTTCTTTTGCGGAGTTAAGGCCAAAATAGTATTTTTGCTATAAAATGAATTCCTTCAGTCAAAACAAGTTCAAACTCCTTTGTCCTTCATATATATCAATTCTAAGTAGGTCCCATGCATAAACCTCTTTAAATGACCTTGTATGACAAAGAAAAACAGGAATAGTCTTACTTTTGCGAGTTAAGGCCAAATTGGTATTTTTGCTATAAAATGAATTCCTTCAGTCAAAAAAAGTTCAAACTCCTTTGTCCTTCATATATATCAATTCTAAGTAGGTCCCATGCATAAACCTCTTTACATGACCTTGTATGACAAAGAAACACAGGAATAGCCTTCTTTTGCGGAGTTAAGGCCAAATTGGCATTTTTGCTATAAAATTAATTCCTTCAGTCAAAACAAGTTCAAACTCCTTTGTCCTTCATATATATCAATTCCAAGTGGATCCCATGCATAAACCTCTTTAAATGACCTTGTTTGAGAAAGAAAAACAGGAATAGCCTTACTTTTGCGAGTTAAGTTCAAATTGGTATTTTTGCTATAAAATGAATTCCTTCAGTCAAAACAAGTTCAAACTCCTTTGTCCTTCATATATATCAATTCTAAGTAGGTCCCATGCATAAACCTCTTTAAATGACCTTGTTTGAGAAAGAAAAACAGGAATAGCCTTACTTTTGCGAGTTAAGTTCAAATTGGTATTTTTGCTATAAAATGAATTTCTGCTGTCAAAACAAGTTCAAACTCCTTTGTCCCCCATATATATCAATTCTAAGTAGGTCCCATGCATAAGCCTCTTTAAATGACTTTGTATGACAAAGAAACACAGGAATAGCCTTCTTTTGCGGAGATAAGAAGAATTTCGGATTTTTGCTTATAAACAAAAAATTCCTTCAGTCAAAACAAGTTCAAACTCCTTTGTCCTTCATATTTATCAATTCCAAGTGGATCCCATGCATAAACCTCTTAAATGACCTTGTTTGAGAAAGAAAAACAGGAATAGCCTTACTTTTGCGAGTTAAGGCCAAATTGGTATTTTTGCTATAAAATGAATTCCTTCAGTCAAAACAAGTTCAAACTCCTTTGTCCTTCATATATATCAATTCTAAGTAGGTCCCATGCATAAACCTCTTTAAATGACCTTGTATGACAAAGAAACACATGAATAGCCTTCTTTTGCGGAGTTAAGGCCAAATTGGTATTTTTGCTATAAAATGAATTCCTTCAGTCAAAACAAGTTCAAACTCCTTTGTCCTTCATATATATCAATTCTAAGTAGGTCCCATGCATAAACCCCTTTAAATGACCTTGTATGACAAAGAAACACAGGAATAGCCTTCTTTTGCGGAGATAAGATGAATTTCGGATTTTTGCTTATAAACAAAAAATTCCTTCAGTCAAAACAAGTTCAAACTCCTTTGTCCTTCATATATATCAATTCCAAGTGGATCCCATGCATAAACCTCTTTAAATGACCTTGTTTGAGAAAGAAAAACAGGAATAGCCTTACTTTTGCGAGTTAATTTCAAATTGGTATTTTTGCTATAAAATGAATTCCTTCAGTCAAAACAAGTTCAAACTCCTTTGTCCTTCATATATATCAATTCCAAGTGGATCCCATGCATAAACCTCTTTAAATGACCTTGTTTGAGAAAGAAAAACAGGAATAGCCTTACTTTTGCGAGTTAAGGCCAAATTGGTATTTTTGCTCTAAAATGAATTCCTTCAGTCAAAACAAGTTCAAACTCCTTTGTCCTTCATATATATCAATTCTAAGTAGGTCCCATGCATAAACCTCTTTAAATGACCTTGTATGACAAAGAAACACAGGAATAGTCTTACTTTTGCGAGTTAAGGCCAAATTGGTATTTTTGCTATAAAATGAATTCCTTCAGTCAAAACAAGTTCAAACTCCTTTGTCCTTCATATATATCAATTCTAAGTAGGTCCCATGCATAAACCTCTTTAAATGACCTTGTATGACAAAGAAACACAGGAATAGCCTTCTTTTGCGGAGATAAGATGAATTTCGGATTTTTGCTTATAAACAAAACATTCCTTCAGTCAAAACAAGTTCAAACTCCTTTGTCCTTCATATATATCAATTCCAAGTGGATCGCATGCATAAACCTCTGTAAATGACCTTGTTTGAGAAAGAAAAACAGGAAGAGCCTTACTTTTGCGATTTAAGGCCAAATTGGTATTTTTGCTATAAAATGAATTCCTTCGGTCAAAACAAGTTCAAACTCCTTTGTCCCACATATATATAAATTCTAAGTAGGTCCCATGCATAAACCTCTTTAAATGACCTTGTATGACAAAGAAACACAGGAATAGCCTTCTTTTGCGGAGATAAGATGAATTTCGGATTTTTGCTTATAAACAAAAAATTCCTTCAGTCAAAACAAGTTCAAACTCCGTTGTCCTTCATATATATCAATTCCAAGTGGATCCCATGCATAAACCTCTTTAAATGACCTTGTTTGAGAAAGAAAAACAGGAACAGCCTTACTTTTGCGAGTTAAGGCCAAATTGGTATTTTTGCTATAAAATGAATTCCTTCAGTCAAAACAAGTTCAAACACCTTTGTCCTTCATATATATCAATTCCAAGTGGATCCCATGCATAAATCTCTTTAAATGACCTTGTTTGAGAAAGAAAAACAGGAACAGCCTTACTTTTGCGTGTTAAGGCCAAATTGGTATTTTTGCTATAAAATGAATTCCTTCAGTCAAAACAAGTTCAAAATCCTTTGTCCCTCATATATATCAATTCTAAGTAGGTCCCATGCATAAACCTCTTTAAATGACCTTGTATGACAAAGAAACACAGAAATAGCATTCTTTTGCGGAGTAAAGATGAATTTCGGATTTTTGCTTATAAACAAAAAATTCCTTCAGTCAAAACAAGTTCAAACTCCTTTGTCCTTCATATATATCAATTCCAAGTGGATCCCATGCATAAACCTCTTTAAATGACCTTGTTTGAGAAAGAAAAACAGGAATAGCCTTACTTTTGCGAGTTAAGTTCAAATTGGTATTTTTGCTATAAAATGAATTTCTGCAGTCAAAACAAGTTCAAACTCCTTTGTCCCTCATATATATCAATTCTAAGTAGGTCCCATGCATAAACCTCTTTAAATGACCTTGTATGACAAAGAAACACAGGAATAGCCTTCTTTTGCGGAAATAAGATGAATTTCGGATTTTTGCTTATAAACAAAAAATTCCTTCAGTCAAAACAAGTTCAAACTCCTTTGTCCTTCATATATATCAATTCTAAGTAGGTCCCATGCATAAACCTCTTTAAATGACCTTGTATGACAAAGAAACACAGGAATAGTCTTACTTTTGCGAGTTAAGGCCAAATTGGTATTTTTGCTATAAAATGAATTCCTTCAGTCAAAACAAGTTCAAACTCCTTTGTCCTTCGTATATATCAATTCTAAGTAGGTCCCATGCATAAACCTCTTTAAATGACCTTGTTTGAGAAAGAAACACAGGAATAGTCTTACTTTTGCGACTTAAGGCCAAATTGGTATTTTTGCTATAAAATGAATTCCTTCAGTCAAAACAAGTTCAAACTCCTTTGTCCCTCATATATATCAATTCTAAGTAGGTGTCATGCATAAACCTCTTTAAATGACCTTGTATGACAAAGAAACACAGGATTAGCCTTCTTTTGCGGAAATAAGATGAATTTCGGATTTTTGCTTATAAACAAAAAATTCCTTCAGTCAAAACAAGTTCAAACTCCTTTGTCCTTCATATATATCAATTCTAAGTAGGTCCCATGCATAAACCTCTTTAAATGACCTTGTATGACAAAGAAACACAGGAATAGCCTTCTTTTGCGGAGATAAGATGAATTTCGGATTTTTGCTTATAAACAAAACATTCCTTCAGTCAAAACAAGTTCAAACTCCTTTTTCCTTCACATATATCAATTCCAAGTGGATCCCATGCATAAATCTCTTTAAATGACCTTGTTTGAGAAAGAAAAACAGGAACAGCCTTACTTTTGCGAGTTAAGGCCAAATTGGTATTTTTGCTATAAAATGAATTCCTTCAGTCAAAACAAGTTCAAACTCCTTTGTCCTTCATATATATCAATTCTAAGTAGGTCCCATGCATAAACCTCTTTAAATGACCTTGTATGACAAAGAAACACAGGAATAGCCTTACTTTTGCGAGTTAAGTTCAAATTGGTATTTTTGCTATAAAATGAATTCCTTCAGTCAAAACAAGTTCAAACTCCTCTGTCCTTCATATATATCAATTCTAAGTAGGTCCCATGCATAAACCTCTTTAAATGACCTTTTCTGACAAAGAAACACAGGAATAGTCTTACTTTTGCGAGTTAAGGCCAAATTGGTATTTTTACTATAAAATGAATTCCTTCAGTCAAAACAAGTTCAAACTCCTTTGTCCTTCATATATATCAATTCTAAGTAGGTCCCATGCATAAACCTCTTTAAATAACCTTGTATGACAAAGAAACACAGGAATAGCCTTCTTTTGCGGAGATAAGATGAATTTCGGATTTTTGCTTATAAACAAAAAATTCCTTCAGTCAAAACAAGTTCAAACTCCTTTGTCCTTCATATATATCAATTCCAAGTGGATCCCATGCATAAACCTCTTTAAATGACCTTGTTTGAGAAAGAAAAACAGGAATAGCCTTACTTTTGCGAGTTAAGGCCAAATTGGTATTTTTGCTATAAAATGAATTCCTTCAGTCAAAACAAGTTCAAACTCCTTTGTCCTTCATATATATCAATTCTAAGTAGGTCCCATGCATAAACCTCTTTAAATGACCTTGTATGACAAAGAAACACAGGAATAGTCTTACTTTTGAGAGTTAAGGCCAAATTGGTATTTTTGCTATAAAATGAATTCCTTCAGTCAAAACAAGTTCAAACTCCTTTGTCCTTCATATATATCAATTCCAAGTGGATCCCATGCATAAATCTCTTTAAATTACCTTGTTTGAGAAAGAAACACAGGAATAGCCTTCTTTTGCGGAAATAAGATGAATTTCGGATTTTTGCTTATAAACAAAAAATTCCTTCAGTCAAAACAAGTTCAAACTCCTTTGTCCTTCATATATATCAATTCCAAGTGGATCCCATGCATAAACCTCTTTAAATGACCTTGTTTGACAAAGAAAAACAGGAATAGCCTTACTTTTGCGAGTTAAGGCCAAATTGGTATTTTTGCTATAAAATGAATTCCTTCAGTCAAAACAAGTTCAAACTCCTTTGTCCTTCATATATATCAATTCTAAGTAGGTCCCATGAATAAACCTCTTTAAATGACCTTGTATGACAAAGAAACACAGGAATAGCCTTACTTTTGCGAGTTAAGTTCAAATTGGTATTTTTGCTATAAAATGAATTCCTTCAGTCAAAACAAGTTCAAACTCCTCTGTCCTTCATATATATCAATTCTAAGTAGGTCCCATGCATAAACCTCTTTAAATGACCTTTTCTGACAAAGAAACACAGGAATAGTCTTACTTTTGCGAGTTAAGGCCAAATTGGTATTTTTACTATAAAATGAATTCCTTCAGTCAAAACAAGTTCAAACTCCTTTGTCCTTCATATATATCAATTCTAAGTAGGTCCCATGCATAAACCTCTTTAAATAACCTTGTATGACAAAGAAACACAGGAATAGCCTTCTTTTGCGGAGATAAGATGAATTTCGGATTTTTGCTTATAAACAAAAAATTCCTTCAGTCAAAACAAGTTCAAACTCCTTTGTCCTTCATATATATCAATTCCAAGTGGATCCCATGCATAAACCTCTTTAAATGACCTTGTTTGAGAAAGAAAAACAGGAATAGCCTTACTTTTGCGAGTTAAGGCCAAATTGGTATTTTTGCTATAAAATGAATTCCTTCAGTCAAAACAAGTTCAAACTCCTTTGTCCTTCATATATATCAATTCTAAGTAGGTCCCATGCATAAACCTCTTTAAATGACCTTGTATGACAAAGAAACACAGGAATAGTCTTACTTTTGAGAGTTAAGGCCAAATTGGTATTTTTGCTATAAAATGAATTCCTTCAGTCAAAACAAGTTCAAACTCCTTTGTCCTTCATATATATCAATTCCAAGTGGATCCCATGCATAAATCTCTTTAAATTACCTTGTTTGAGAAAGAAACACAGGAATAGCCTTCTTTTGCGGAAATAAGATGAATTTCGGATTTTTGCTTATAAACAAAAAATTCCTTCAGTCAAAACAAGTTCAAACTCCTTTGTCCTTCATATATATCAATTCCAAGTGGATCCCATGCATAAACCTCTTTAAATGACCTTGTTTGACAAAGAAAAACAGGAATAGCCTTACTTTTGCGAGTTAAGGCCAAATTGGTATTTTTGCTATAAAATGAATTCCTTCAGTCAAAACAAGTTCAAACTCCTTTGTCCTTCATATATATCAATTCTAAGTAGGTCCCATGCATAAACCTCTTTAAATGACCTTGTATGACAAAGAAACACAGGAATAGCCTTACTTTTGCGAGTTAAGTTCAAATTGGTATTTTTGCTATAAAATGAATTCCTTCAGTCAAAACAAGTTCAAACTCCTCTGTCCTTCATATATATCAATTCTAAGTAGGTCCCATGCATAAACCTCTTTAAATGACCTTGTTTGACAAAGAAAAACAGGAATAGCCTTACTTTTGCGAGTTAAGGCCAAATTGGTATTTTTGCTATAAAATGAATTCCTTCAGTCAAAACAAGTTCAAACTCCTTTGTCCTTCATATATATCAATTCTAAGTAGGTCCCATGCATAAACCTCTTTAAATGACCTTTTCTGACAAAGAAACACAGGAATAGTCTTACTTTTGCGAGTTAAGGCCAAATTGGTATTTTTGCTATAAAATGAATTCCTTCAGTCAAAACAAGTTCAAACTCCTTTGTCCTTCATATATATCAATTCTATGTAGGTCCCATGCATAAACCTCTTTAAATGACCTTGTTTGAGAAAGAAAAACAGGAATAGCCTTACTTTTGCGAGTTAAGTTCAAATTGGTATTTTTGCTATAAAATGAATTTCTGCAGTCAAAACAAGTTCAAACTCCTTTGTCCCTCATATATATTTATTCTAAGTAGGTCCCATGCATAAACCTCTTTAAATGACCTTTTATGACAAAGAAACACAGGAATAGCCTTCTTTTGCGGAAATAAGATGAATATCGGATTTTTGCTTATAAACAAAAATTCCTTCAGTCAAAACAAGTTCAAACTCCTTTGTCCTTCATATATATCAATTCCAAGTGGATCCCATGCATAAACCTCTTTAAATGACCTTGTTTGAGAAAGAAAAACAGGAATAGCCTTACTTTTGCGAGTTAAGGCCAAATTGGTATTTTTGCTATAAAATGAATTCCTTCAGTCAAAACAAGTTCAAACTCCTTTGTCCTTAATATATATCAATTCTAAGTAGGTCCCATGCATAAACCTCTTTAAATGACCTTTTATGACAAAGAAACACAGGAATAGTCTTACTTTTGCGAGTTAAGGCCAAATTGGTATTTTTGCTATAAAATGAATTCCTTCAGTCAAAACAAGTTCAAACACCTTTGTCCTTCATATATATCAATTCCAAGTGGATCCCATGCATAAATCTCTTTAAATGACCTTGTTTGAGAAAGAAAAACAGGAACAGCCTTACTTTTGCGAGTTAAGGCCAAATTGGTATTTTTGCTATAAAATGAATTCCTTAAGTCAAAACAAGTTCAAACTCCTTTGTCCTTCATATATATCAATTCTAAGTAGGTCCCATGCATAAACCTCTTTAAATAACCTTGTATGACAAAGAAACACAGGAATAGCCTTCTTTTGCGGAGATAAGATGAATTTCGGATTTTTGCTTATAAACAAAAAATTCCTTCAGTCAAAACAAGTTCAAACTCCTTTGTCCTTCATATATATAAATACCAAGTGGATCCCATGCATAAACCTCTTTAAATGACCTTGTTTGAGAAAGAAAAACAGGAATAGCCTTACTTTTGCGAGTTAAGGCCAAATTGGTATTTTTGCTATAAAATGAATTCCTTCAGTCAAAACAAGTTCAAACTCCTTTGTCCTTCATATATATCAATTCTAAGTAGGTCCCATGCATAAACCTCTTTAAATGACCTTGTATGACAAAGAAACACAGGAATAGTCTTACTTTTGAGAGTTAAGGCCAAATTGGTATTTTTGCTATAAAATGAATTCCTTCAGTCAAAACAAGTTCAAACTCCTTTGTCCTTCATATATATCAATTCCAAGTGGATCCCATGCATAAATCTCTTTAAATTACCTTGTTTGAGAAAGAAACACAGGAATAGCCTTCTTTTGAGGAAATAAGATGAATTTCGGATTTTTGCTTATAAACAAAAAATTCCTTCAGTCAAAACAAGTTCAAACTCCTTTGTCCTTCATATATATCAATTCCAAGTGGATCCCATGCATAAACCTCTTTAAATGACCTTGTTTGACAAAGAAAAACAGGAATAGCCTTACTTTTGCGAGTTAAGGCCAAATTGGTATTTTTGCTATAAAATGAATTCCTTCAGTCAAAACAAGTTCAAACTCCTTTGTCCTTCATATATATCAATTCTAAGTAGGTCCCATACATAAACCTCTTTAAATGACCTTGTATGACAAAGAAACACAGGAATAGCCTTACTTTTGCGAGTTAAGGCCAAATTGGTATTTTTGCTATAAAATGAATTCCTTCAGTCAAAACAAGTTCAAACTCCTTTGTCCTTCATATATATCAATTCTAAGTAGGTCCCATGCATAAACCTCTTTAAATGACCTTTTCTGACAAAGAAACACAGGAATAGTCTTACTTTTGCGAGTTAAGGCCAAATTGGTATTTTTGCTATAAAATGAATTCCTTCAGTCAAAACAAGTTCAAACTCCTTTGTCCTTCATATATATCAATTCTATGTAGGTCCCATGCATAAACCTCTTTAAATGACCTTGTTTGAGAAAGAAAAACAGGAATAGCCTTACTTTTGCGAGTTAAGTTCAAATTGGTATTTTTGCTATAAATAGAATTTCTGCAGTCAAAACAAGTTCAAACTCCTTTGTCCCTCATATATATTTATTCTAAGTAGGTCCCATGCATAAACCTCTTTAAATGACCTTGTATGACAAAGAAACACAGGAATAGCCTTCTTTTGCGGAAATAAGATGAATATCGGATTTTTGCTTATAAACAAAAATTCCTTCAGTCAAAACAAGTTCAAACTCCTTTGTCCTTCATATATATCAATTCCAAGTGGATCCCATGCATAAACCTCTTTAAATGACCTTGTTTGAGAAAGAAAAACAGGAATAGCCTTACTTTTGCGAGTTAAGGCCAAATTGGTATTTTTGCTATAAAATGAATTCCTTCAGTCAAAACAAGTTCAAACTCCTTTGTCCTTAATATATATCAATTCTAAGTAGGTCCCATGCATAAACCTCTTTAAATGACCTTTTATGACAAAGAAACACAGGAATAGTCTTACTTTTGCGAGTTAAGGCCAAATTGGTATTTTTGCTATAAAATGAATTCCTTCAGTCAAAACAAGTTCAAACTCCTTTGTCCTTCATATATATCAATTCTAAGTAGGTCCCATGCATAAACCTCTTTAAATGACCTTGTATGACAAAGAAACACATGAATAGCCTTCTTTTGCGGAAATAAGATGAATTTCGGATTTTTGCTTATAAACAAAAAATTCCTTCAGTCAAAACAAGTTCAAACTCCTTTGTCCTTCATATATATCAATTCCAAGTGGATCCCATGCATAAACCTCTTTAAATGACCTTGTTTGACAAAGAAAAACAGGAATAGCCTTACTTTTGCGAGTTAAGGCCAAATTGGTATTTTTGCTATAAAATGAATTCCTTCAGTCAAAACAAGTTCAAACTCCTTTGTCCTTCATATATATCAATTCTAAGTAGGTCCCATGCATAAACCTCTTTAAATGACCTTGTTTGAGAAAGAAAAACAGGAATAGCCTTACTTTTGCGAGTTAAGTTCAAATTGGTATTTTTGCTATAAAATGAATTTCTGCAGTCAAAACAAGTTCAAACTCCTTTGTCCTTAATATATATCAATTCTAAGTAGGTCCCATGCATAAACCTCTTTAAATGACCTTGTATGACAAAGAAACACAGGAATATCCTTCTTTTGCAGATATAAGATGAATTTCGGATTTTTGCTTATAAACAAAACATTCCTTCAGTCAAAACAAGTTCAAACTCCTTTGTCCTTCATATATATCAATTCCAAGTGGATCCCATGCATAAACCTCTTTAAATGACCTTGTTTGAGAAAGAAAAACAGGAATAGCCTTACTTTTGCGAGTTAAGGCCAAATTGGTATTTTTGCTATAAAATAAATTCCTTCAGTCAAAACAAGTTCAAACTCCTTTGTCCTTCATATATATCAATTCTAAGTAGGTCCCATGCATAAACCTCTTTAAATGACCTTGTATGACAAAGAAACACAGGAATAGCCTTCTTTTGCGGAGTTAAGGCCAAATTGGTGTTTTTGCTATAAAATGAATTCCTTCAGTCAAAACAAGTTCAAACTCCTTTGTCCTTCATATATATCAATTCCAAGTGGATCCCATGCATAAACCTCTTTAAATGACCTTGTTTGAGAAAGAAAAACAGGAATAGCCTTACTTTTGCGAGTTAAGGCCAAATTGGTATTTTTGCTATAAAATAAATTCCTTCAGTCAAAACAAGTTCAAACTCCTTTGTCCTTCATATATATCAATTCTAAGTAGGTCCCATGCATAAACCTCTTTAAATGACCTTGTATGACAAAGAAACACAGGAATAGCCTTCTTTTGCGGAGTTAAGGCCAAATTGGTATTTTTGCTATAAAATGAATTCCTTCAGTCAAAACAAGTTCAAACTCCTTTGTCCTTCATATATATCAATTCTAAGTAGGTCCCATGCATAAACCTCTTTAAATGACCTTGTTTGAGAAAGAAAAACAGGAATAGCCTTACTTTTGCGAGTTAAGTTCAAATTGGTATTTTTGCTATAAAATGAATTTCTGCAGTCAAAACAAGTTCAAACTCCTTTGTCCCTCATATATATTTATTCTAAGTAGGTCCCATGCATAAAACTCTTTAAATGACCTTGTATGACAAAGAAACACAGGAATAGCCTTCTTTTGCGGAAATAAGATGAATATCGGATTTTTGCTTATAAACAAAAAATTCCTTCAGTCAAAACAAGTTCAAACTCCTTTGTCCTTCATATATATCAATTCTAAGTAGGTCCCATGCATAAACCTCTTTAAATGACCTTGTATGACAAAGAAACACAGGAATAGTCTTACTTTTGAGAGTTAAGGCCAAATTGGTATTTTTGCTATAAAATGAATTCCTTCAGTCAAAACAAGTTCAAACTCCTTTGTCCTTCATATATATCAATTCCAAGTGGATCCCATGCATAAATCTCTTTAAATTACCTTGTTTGAGAAAGAAACACAGGAATAGCCTTCTTTTGCGGAAATAAGATGAATTTCGGATTTTTGCTTATAAACAAAAAATTCCTTCAGTCAAAACAAGTTCAAACTCCTTTGTCCTTCATATATATCAATTCCAAGTGGATCCCATGCATTAACCTCTTTAAATGACCTTGTTTGACAAAGAAAAACAGGAATAGCCTTACTTTTGCGAGTTAAGGCCAAATTGGTATTTTTGCTATAAAATGAATTCCTTCAGTCAAAACAAGTTCAAACTCCTTTGTCCTTCATATATATCAATTCTAAGTAGGTCCCATGCATAAACCTCTTTAAATGACCTTGTATGACAAAGAAACACAGGAATAGCCTTACTTTTGCGAGTTAAGTTCAAATTGGTATTTTTGCTATAAAATGAATTCCTTCAGTCAAAACAAGTTCAAACTCTTCTGTCCTTCATATATATCAATTCTAAGTAGGTCCCATGCATAAACCTCTTTAAATGACCTTGTTTGACAAAGAAAAACAGGAATAGCCTTACTTTTGCGAGTTAAGGCCAAATTGGTATTTTTGCTATAAAATGAATTCCTTCAGTCAAAACAAGTTCAAACTCCTTTGTCCTTCATATATATCAATTCTAAGTAGGTCCCATGCATAAACCTCTTTAAATGACCTTTTCTGACAAAGAAACACAGGAATAGTCTTACTTTTGCGAGTTAAGGCCAAATTGGTATTTTTGCTATAAAATGAATTCCTTCAGTCAAAACAAGTTCAAACTCCTTTGTCCTTCATATATATCAATTCTATGTAGGTCCCATGCATAAACCTCTTAAAATGACCTTGTTTGAGAAAGAAAAACAGGAATAGCCTTACTTTTGCGAGTTAAGTTCAAATTGGTATTTTTGCTATAAAATGAATTTCTGCAGTCAAAACAAGTTCAAACTCCTTTGTCCCTCATATATATTTATTCTAAGTAGGTCCCATGCATAAACCTCTTTAAATGACCTTTTATGACAAAGAAACACAGGAATAGCCTTCTTTTGCGGAAATAAGATGAATATCGGATTTTTGCTTATAAACAAAAATTCCTTCAGTCAAAACAAGTTCAAACTCCTTTGTCCTTCATATATATCAATTCCAAGTGGATCCCATGCATAAACCTCTTTAAATGACCTTGTTTGAGAAAGAAAAACAGGAATAGCCTTACTTTTGCGAGTTAAGGCCAAATTGGTATTTTTGCTATAAAATGAATTCCTTCAGTCAAAACAAGTTCAAACTCCTTTGTCCTTAATATATATCAATTCTAAGTAGGTCCCATGCATAAACCTCTTTAAATGACCTTTTATGACAAAGAAACACAGGAATAGTCTTACTTTTGCGAGTTAAGGCCAAATTGGTATTTTTGCTATAAAATGAATTCCTTCAGTCAAAACAAGTTCAAACACCTTTGTCCTTCATATATATCAATTCCAAGTGGATCCCATGCATAAATCTCTTTAAATGACCTTGTTTGAGAAAGAAAAACAGGAACAGCCTTACTTTTGCGAGTTAAGGCCAAATTGGTATTTTTGCTATAAAATGAATTCCTTAAGTCAAAACAAGTTCAAACTCCTTTGTCCTTCATATATATCAATTCTAAGTAGGTCCCATGCATAAACCTCTTTAAATAACCTTGTATGACAAAGAAACACAGGAATAGCCTTCTTTTGCGGAGATAAGATGAATTTCGGATTTTTGCTTATAAACAAAAAATTCCTTCAGTCAAAACAAGTTCAAACTCCTTTGTCCTTCATATATATAAATACCAAGTGGATCCCATGCATAAACCTCTTTAAATGACCTTGTTTGAGAAAGAAAAACAGGAATAGCCTTACTTTTGCGAGTTAAGGCCAAATTGGTATTTTTGCTATAAAATGAATTCCTTCAGTCAAAACAAGTTCAAACTCCTTTGTCCTTCATATATATCAATTCTAAGTAGGTCCCATGCATAAACCTCTTTAAATGACCTTGTATGACAAAGAAACACAGGAATAGTCTTACTTTTGAGAGTTAAGGCCAAATTGGTATTTTTGCTATAAAATGAATTCCTTCAGTCAAAACAAGTTCAAACTCCTTTGTCCTTCATATATATCAATTCCAAGTGGATCCCATGCATAAATCTCTTTAAATTACCTTGTTTGAGAAAGAAACACAGGAATAGCCTTCTTTTGAGGAAATAAGATGAATTTCGGATTTTTGCTTATAAACAAAAAATTCCTTCAGTCAAAACAAGTTCAAACTCCTTTGTCCTTCATATATATCAATTCCAAGTGGATCCCATGCATAAACCTCTTTAAATGACCTTGTTTGACAAAGAAAAACAGGAATAGCCTTACTTTTGCGAGTTAAGGCCAAATTGGTATTTTTGCTATAAAATGAATTCCTTCAGTCAAAACAAGTTCAAACTCCTTTGTCCTTCATATATATCAATTCTAAGTAGGTCCCATACATAAACCTCTTTAAATGACCTTGTATGACAAAGAAACACAGGAATAGCCTTACTTTTGCGAGTTAAGGCCAAATTGGTATTTTTGCTATAAAATGAATTCCTTCAGTCAAAACAAGTTCAAACTCCTTTGTCCTTCATATATATCAATTCTAAGTAGGTCCCATGCATAAACCTCTTTAAATGACCTTTTCTGACAAAGAAACACAGGAATAGTCTTACTTTTGCGAGTTAAGGCCAAATTGGTATTTTTGCTATAAAATGAATTCCTTCAGTCAAAACAAGTTCAAACTCCTTTGTCCTTCATATATATCAATTCTATGTAGGTCCCATGCATAAACCTCTTTAAATGACCTTGTTTGAGAAAGAAAAACAGGAATAGCCTTACTTTTGCGAGTTAAGTTCAAATTGGTATTTTTGCTATAAATAGAATTTCTGCAGTCAAAACAAGTTCAAACTCCTTTGTCCCTCATATATATTTATTCTAAGTAGGTCCCATGCATAAACCTCTTTAAATGACCTTGTATGACAAAGAAACACAGGAATAGCCTTCTTTTGCGGAAATAAGATGAATATCGGATTTTTGCTTATAAACAAAAATTCCTTCAGTCAAAACAAGTTCAAACTCCTTTGTCCTTCATATATATCAATTCCAAGTGGATCCCATGCATAAACCTCTTTAAATGACCTTGTTTGAGAAAGAAAAACAGGAATAGCCTTACTTTTGCGAGTTAAGGCCAAATTGGTATTTTTGCTATAAAATGAATTCCTTCAGTCAAAACAAGTTCAAACTCCTTTGTCCTTAATATATATCAATTCTAAGTAGGTCCCATGCATAAACCTCTTTAAATGACCTTGTATGACAAAGAAACACAGGAATAGCCTTCTTTTGCGGAGTTAAGGCCAAATTGGTGTTTTTGCTATAAAATGAATTCCTTCAGTCAAAACAAGTTCAAACTCCTTTGTCCTTCATATATATCAATTCTAAGTAGGTCCCATGCATAAACCTCTTTAAATGACCTTGTTTGAGAAAGAAAAACAGGAATAGCCTTACTTTTGCGAGTTAAGTTCAAATTGGTATTTTTGCTATAAAATGAATTTCTGCAGTCAAAACAAGTTCAAACTCCTTTGTCCTTAATATATATCAATTCTAAGTAGGTCCCATGCATAAACCTCTTTAAATGACCTTGTATGACAAAGAAACACAGGAATATCCTTCTTTTGCAGATACAAGATGAATTTCGGATTTTTGCTTATAAACAAAACATTCCTTCAGTCAAAACAAGTTCAAACTCCTTTGTCCTTCATATATATCAATTCCAAGTGGATCCCATGCATAAACCTCTTTAAATGACCTTGTTTGAGAAAGAAAAACAGGAATAGCCTTACTTTTGCGAGTTAAGGCCAAATTGGTATTTTTGCTATAAAATAAATTCCTTCAGTCAAAACAAGTTCAAACTCCTTTGTCCTTCATATATATCAATTCTAAGTAGGTCCCATGCATAAACCTCTTTAAATGACCTTGTATGACAAAGAAACACAGGAATAGCCTTCTTTTGCGGAGTTAAGGCCAAATTGGTGTTTTTGCTATAAAATGAATTCCTTCAGTCAAAACAAGTTCAAACTCCTTTGTCCTTCATATATATCAATTCCAAGTGGATCCCATGCATAAACCTCTTTAAATGACCTTGTTTGAGAAAGAAAAACAGGAATAGCCTTACTTTTGCGAGTTAAGGCCAAATTGGTATTTTTGCTATAAAATAAATTCCTTCAGTCAAAACAAGTTCAAACTCCTTTGTCCTTCATATATATCAATTCTAAGTAGGTCCCATGCATAAACCTCTTTAAATGACCTTGTATGACAAAGAAACACAGGAATAGCCTTCTTTTGCGGAGTTAAGGCCAAATTGGTATTTTTGCTATAAAATGAATTCCTTCAGTCAAAACAAGTTCAAACTCCTTTGTCCTTCATATATATCAATTCTAAGTAGGTCCCATGCATAAACCTCTTTAAATGACCTTGTTTGAGAAAGAAAAACAGGAATAGCCTTACTTTTGCGAGTTAAGTTCAAATTGGTATTTTTGCTATAAAATGAATTTCTGCAGTCAAAACAAGTTCAAACTCCTTTGTCCCTCATATATATTTATTCTAAGTAGGTCCCATGCATAAAACTCTTTAAATGACCTTGTATGACAAAGAAACACAGGAATAGCCTTCTTTTGCGGAAATAAGATGAATATCGGATTTTTGCTTATAAACAAAAAATTCCTTCAGTCAAAACAAGTTCAAACTCCTTTGTCCTTAATATATATCAATTCTAAGTAGGTCCCATGCATAAACCTCTTTAAATGACCTTTTCTGACAAAGAAACACAGGAATAGTCTTACTTTTGCGAGTTAAGGCCAAATTGGTATTTTTGCTATAAAATGAATTCCTTCAGTCAAAACAAGTTCAAACTCCTTTTTCCTTAATATATATCAATTCTAAGTAGGTCCCATGCATAAACCTCTTTAAATGACCTTTTATGACAAAGAAACACAGGAATAGTCTTACTTTTGCGAGTTAAGGCCAAATTGGTATTTTTGCTATAAAATGAATTCCTTCAGTCAAAACAAGTTCAAACTCCTTTGTCCTTAATATATATCAATTCTAAGTAGGTCCCATGCATAAACCTCTTTAAATGACCTTTTCTGACAAAGAAACACAGGAATAGTCTTACTTTTGCGAGTTAAGGCCAAATTGGTATTTTTGCTATAAAATGAATTCCTTCAGTCAAAACAAGTTCAAACTCCTTTGTCCTTCATATATATAAATTCTAAGTAGGTCCCATGCATAAACCTCTTTAAATGATCTTGTTTGAGAAAGAAAAACAGGAATAGCCTTACTTTTGCGAGTTAAGTTCAAATTGGTATTTTTGCTATAAAATGAATTTCTGCAGTCAAAACAAGTTCAAACTCCTTTGTCCCTCATATATATCAATTCTAAGTAGGTCCCATGCATAAACCTCTTTAAATAACCTTGTATGACAAAGAAACACAGGAATAGCCTTCTTTTGCGGAGATAAGATGAATTTCGGATTTTTGCTTATAAACAAAAAATTCCTTCAGTCAAAACAAGTTCAAACTCCTTTGTCCTTCATATATATCAATTCCAAGTGGATCCCATGCATAAACCTCTTTAAATGACCTTGTTTGAGAAAGAAAAACAGGAATAGCCTTACTTTTGCGAGTTAAGGCCAAATTGGTATTTTTGCTATAAAATGAATTCCTTCAGTCAAAACAAGTTCAAACTCCTTTGTCCTTCATATATATCAATTCTAAGTAGGTCCCATGCATAAACCTCTTTAAATGACCTTTTATGACAAAGAAACACAGGAATAGCCTTCTTTTGCGGAGTTAAGGCCAAATTGGTGTTTTTGCTATAAAATGAATTCCTTCAGTCAAAACAAGTTCAAACTCCTTTGTCCTTCATATATATCAATTCTAAGTAGGTCCCATGCATAAACCTCTTTAAATGACCTTGTATGACAAAGAAACACAGGAATATCCTTCTTTTGCAGATATAAGATGAATTTCGGATTTTTGCTTATAAACAAAACATTCCTTCAGTCAAAACAAGTTCAAACTCCTTTGTCCTTCATATATATCAATTCTAAGTGGATCCCATGCATACATTTCTTTAAATGACCTTGTTTGAGAAAGAAAAACAGGAATAGCCTTACTTTTGCGAGTTAAGGCCAAATTGGTATTTTTGCTATAAAATGAATTCCTTCAGTCAAAACAAGTTCAAACTCCTTTGTCCTTCATATATATCAATTCTAAGTAGGTCCCATGCATAAACCTCTTTAAATGACCTTGTTTGACAAAGAAACACAGGAATAGCCTTCTTTTGAGGAGTTAAGGCCAAATTGGTATTTTTGCTTTAAAATGAATTCCTTCGGTCAAAACAAGTTCAAACTCCTTTGTCCCTCATATATATAAATTCTAAGTAGGTCCCATGCATAAACCTCTTTAAATGACTTTGTTTGAGAAAGAAAAACAGGAATAGTCTTACTTTTGCGAGTTAAGGCCAAATTGGTATTTCTGCTATAAAATGAATTCCTTCAGTCATAACAAGTTCAAACTCCTTTGTCCTTCATATATATCAATTCTAAGTAGGTCCCATGCATAAACCTCTTTAAATGACCTTGTTTGAGAAAGAAAAACAGGAATAGCCTTACTTTTGCGAGTTAAGTTCAAATTGGTATTTTTGCTTTAAAATGAATTCCTTCAGTCAAAACAAGTTCAAACTCCTTTGTCCTTCATATATATCAATTCTAAGTAGGTCCCATGCATAAACCTCTTTAAATGACCTTGTTTGAGAAAGAAAAACAGGAATAGTCTTACTTTTGCGAGTTAAGGCCAAATTGGTATTTCTGCTATAAAATGAATTCCTTCAGTCAAAACAAGTTCAAACTCCTTTGTCCTTCATATATATCAATTCTAAGTAGGTCCCATGCATAAACCTCTTTAAATGACATTGTTTGAGAAAGAAACACAGGAATAGCCTTACTTTTGCGAGTTAAGTTCAAATTGGTATTTTTGCTATAAAATGAATTCCTTCAGTCAAAACAAGTTCAAACTCCTTTGTCCTTCATATATATCAATTCTAAGTAGGTCCCATGCATAAACCTCTTTAAATGACCTTGTTTGAGAAAGAAAAAAAGGAATAGCCTTACTTTTGCGAGTTAAGTTCAAATTGGTATTTTTGCTATAAAATGAATTTCTGCAGTCAAAACAAGTTCAAACTCCTTTGTCCCTCATATATATCAATTCTAAGTAGGTCCCATGCATAAACCTTTTTAAATGACCTTGTTTGACAAAGAAACACAGGAATAGCCTTCTTTTGAGGAGTTAAGGCCAAATTGGTATTTTTGCTATAAAATGAATTCCTTCGGTCAAAACAAGTTCAAACTCCTTTGTCCCTCATATATATAAATTCTAAGTAGGTCCCATGCATAAACCTCTTTAAATGACCTTGTTTGAGAAAGAAAAACAGGAATAGTCTTACTTTTGCGGAGTTAAGGCCAAATTGGTATTTCTGATATAAAATGAATTCCTTATGTCAAAACAAGTTCAAACTCCTTTGTCCTTCATATATATCAATTCTAAGTAGGTCCCATGCATAAACCTCTTTAAATGACATTGTTTGAGAAAGAAACACAGGAATAGCCTTACTTTTGCGAGTTAAGTTCAAATTGGTATTTTTGCTATAAAATGAATTTCTGCAGTCAAAACAAGTTCAAACTCCTTTGTCCTTCATATATATCAATTCCAAGTAGGTCCCATGCATAAACCTCTTTAAATAACCTTGTTTGAGAAAGAAAAACAGGAATAGCCTTACTTTTGCGAGTTAAGTTCAAATTGGTATTTTTGCTATAAAATGAATTTCTGCAGTCAAAACAAGTTCAAACTCCTTTGTCCCTCATATATATAAATTCTAAGTAGGTCCCATGCATAAACCTCTTTAAATGACTGTGTTTGAGAAAGAAAAACAGGAATAGTCTTACTTTTGCGAGTTAAGGCCAAATTGGTATTTCTGCTATAAAATGAATTCCTTCAGTCATAACAAGTTCAAACTCCTTTGTCCTTCATATATATCAATTCTAAGTAGGTCCCATGCATAAACCTCTTTAAATGACCTTGTTTGAGAAAGAAAAACAGGAATAGTCTTACTTTTGCGAGTTAAGGCCAAATTGGTATTTCTGCTATAAAATGAATTCCTTCAGTCAAAACAAGTTCAAACTCCTTTGTCCTTCATATATATCAATTCTAAGTAGGTCCCATGCATAAACCTCTTTAAATGACATTGTTTGAGAAAGAAACACAGGAATAGCCTTACTTTTGCGAGTTAAGTTCAAATTGGTATTTTTGCTATAAAATGAATTCCTTCAGTCAAAACAAGTTCAAACTCCTTTGTCCCTCATATATATCAATTCTAAGTAGGTCCCATGCATAAACCTCTTTAAATGACCTTGTATGACAAAGAAACACAGGAATAGCCTTCTTTTGCGGAAATAAGGTGAATTTCGGATTTTTGCTTATAAACAAAAAATTCCTTCAGTCAAAACAAGTTCAAACTCCTTTGTCCTTCATATATATCAATTCTAAGTAGGTCCCATTTATAAACCTCTTTAAATGACCTTGTTTGAGAAAGAAAAACAGGAATAGTCTTACTTTTGCGAGTCAAGGCCAAATTGGTATTTTTGCTATAAAATGAATTCCTTCAGTCAAAACAAGTTCAAACTACTTTGTCCTTCATATATATCAATTCTAAGTAGGTCCCATGCATAAACCTCTTTAAATGACCTTGTTTGACAAAGAAACACAGGAATAGCCTTCTTTTGAGGAGTTAAGGCCAAATTGGTATTTTTGCTATAAAATGAATTCCTTCGGTCAAAACAAGTTCAAACTCCTTTGTCCCTCATATATATAAATTCTAAGTAGGTCCCATGCATAAACCTCTTTAAATGACCTTGTTTGAGAAAGAAAAAAAGGAATAGTCTTACTTTTGCGAGTTAAGGCCAAATTGGTATTTCTGCTATAAAATGAATTCCTTCAGTCAAAACAAGTTCAAACTCCTTTGTCCTTCATATATATCAATTCTAAGTAGGTCCCATGCATAAACCTCTTTAAATGACATTGTTTGAGAAAGAAACACAGGAATAGCCTTACTTTTGCGAGTTAAGTTCAAATTGGTATTTTTGCTGTAAAATGAATTTCTGCAGTCAAAACAAGTTCAAACACCTTTGTCCTTCATATATATCAATTCCAAGTAGGTCCCATGCATAAACCTCTTTAAATAACCTTGTTTGAGAAAGAAAAACAGGAATAGCCTTACTTTTGCGAGTTAAGTTCAAATTGGTATTTTTGCTATAAAATGAATTTCTGCAGTCAAAACAAGTTCAAACTCCTTTGTCCCTCATATATATTAATTCTAAGTAGGTCCCATGCATAAACCTCTTTAAATGACCTTGTATGACAAAGAAACACAGGAATAGCCTTCTTTTGCGGAAATAAGGTGAATTTCGGATTTTTGCTTATGAACAAAAAATTCCTTCAGTCAAAACAAGTTCAAACTCCTTTGTCCTTCACATATATCAATTCCAAGTGGATCCCATGCATAAACCTCTTTAAATGACCTTGTTTGAGAAATAAAAACAGGAATAGCCTTACTTTTGCGAGTCAAGGCCAAATTGGTATTTTTGCTATAAAATGAATTCCTTCAGTCAAAACAAGTTCAAACTCCTTTGTCCTTCATATATATCAATTCTAAGTAGGTCCCATGCATAAACCTCTTTAAATGACCTTGTTTGAGAAAGAAAAAAAGGAATAGCCTTACTTTTGCGAGTTAAGTTCAAATTGGTATTTTTGCTATAAAATGAATTTCTGCAGTCAAAACAAGTTCAAACTCCTTTGTCCCTCATATATATCAATTCTAAGTAGGTCCCATGCATAAACCTTTTTAAATGACCTTGTTTGACAAAGAAACACAGGAATAGCCTTCTTTTGAGGAGTTAAGGCCAAATTGGTATTTTTGCTATAAAATGAATTCCTTCGGTCAAAACAAGTTCAAACTCCTTTGTCCCTCATATATATAAATTCTAAGTAGGTCCCATGCATAAACCTCTTTAAATGACCTTGTTTGAGAAAGAAAAACAGGAATAGTCTTACTTTTGCGGAGTTAAGGCCAAATTGGTATTTCTGATATAAAATGAATTCCTTATGTCAAAACAAGTTCAAACTCCTTTGTCCTTCATATATATCAATTCTAAGTAGGTCCCATGCATAAACCTCTTTAAATGACATTGTTTGAGAAAGAAACACAGGAATAGCCTTACTTTTGCGAGTTAAGTTCAAATTGGTATTTTTGCTATAAAATGAATTTCTGCAGTCAAAACAAGTTCAAACTCCTTTGTCCTTCATATATATCAATTCCAAGTAGGTCCCATGCATAAACCTCTTTAAATAACCTTGTTTGAGAAAGAAAAACAGGAATAGCCTTACTTTTGCGAGTTAAGTTCAAATTGGTATTTTTGCTATAAAATGAATTTCTGCAGTCAAAACAAGTTCAAACTCCTTTGTCCCTCATATATATAAATTCTAAGTAGGTCCCATGCATAAACCTCTTTAAATGACTGTGTTTGAGAAAGAAAAACAGGAATAGTCTTACTTTTGCGAGTTAAGGCCAAATTGGTATTTCTGCTATAAAATGAATTCCTTCAGTCATAACAAGTTCAAACTCCTTTGTCCTTCATATATATCAATTCTAAGTAGGTCCCATGCATAAACCTCTTTAAATGACCTTGTTTGAGAAAGAAAAACAGGAATAGTCTTACTTTTGCGAGTTAAGGCCAAATTGGTATTTCTGCTATAAAATGAATTCCTTCAGTCAAAACAAGTTCAAACTCCTTTGTCCTTCATATATATCAATTCTAAGTAGGTCCCATGCATAAACCTCTTTAAATGACATTGTTTGAGAAAGAAACACAGGAATAGCCTTACTTTTGCGAGTTAAGTTCAAATTGGTATTTTTGCTATAAAATGAATTCCTTCAGTCAAAACAAGTTCAAACTCCTTTGTCCCTCATATATATCAATTCTAAGTAGGTCCCATGCATAAACCTCTTTAAATGACCTTGTATGACAAAGAAACACAGGAATAGCCTTCTTTTGCGGAAATAAGGTGAATTTCGGATTTTTGCTTATAAACAAAAAATTCCTTCAGTCAAAACAAGTTCAAACTCCTTTGTCCTTCATATATATCAATTCTAAGTAGGTCCCATTTATAAACCTCTTTAAATGACCTTGTTTGAGAAAGAAAAACAGGAATAGTCTTACTTTTGCGAGTCAAGGCCAAATTGGTATTTTTGCTATAAAATGAATTCCTTCAGTCAAAACAAGTTCAAACTACTTTGTCCTTCATATATATCAATTCTAAGTAGGTCCCATGCATAAACCTCTTTAAATGACCTTGTTTGACAAAGAAACACAGGAATAGCCTTCTTTTGAGGAGTTAAGGCCAAATTGGTATTTTTGCTATAAAATGAATTCCTTCGGTCAAAACAAGTTCAAACTCCTTTGTCCCTCATATATATAAATTCTAAGTAGGTCCCATGCATAAACCTCTTTAAATGACCTTGTTTGAGAAAGAAAAAAAGGAATAGTCTTACTTTTGCGAGTTAAGGCCAAATTGGTATTTCTGCTATAAAATGAATTCCTTCAGTCAAAACAAGTTCAAACTCCTTTGTCCTTCATATATATCAATTCTAAGTAGGTCCCATGCATAAACCTCTTTAAATGACATTGTTTGAGAAAGAAACACAGGAATAGCCTTACTTTTGCGAGTTAAGTTCAAATTGGTATTTTTGCTGTAAAATGAATTTCTGCAGTTAAAACAAGTTCAAACACCTTTGTCCTTCATATATATCAATTCCAAGTAGGTCCCATGCATAAACCTCTTTAAATAACCTTGTTTGAGAAAGAAAAACAGGAATAGCCTTACTTTTGCGAGTTAAGTTCAAATTGGTATTTTTGCTATAAAATGAATTTCTGCAGTCAAAACAAGTTCAAACTCCTTTGTCCCTCATATATATTAATTCTAAGTAGGTCCCATGCATAAACCTCTTTAAATGACCTTGTATGACAAAGAAACACAGGAATAGCCTTCTTTTGCGGAAATAAGGTGAATTTCGGATTTTTGCTTATGAACAAAAAATTCCTTCAGTCAAAACAAGTTCAAACTCCTTTGTCCTTCACATATATCAATTCCAAGTGGATCCCATGCATAAACCTC
Source organism: Odontesthes bonariensis (assembly GCF_027942865.1). Lineage (NCBI taxonomy): Eukaryota > Metazoa > Chordata > Actinopteri > Atheriniformes > Atherinopsidae > Odontesthes > Odontesthes bonariensis. Next base: position 5,702,414 of record NC_134510.1, read on the forward strand.
TTTAAATGACCTTGTTTGAGAAATAAAAACAGGAATAGCCTTACTTTTGCGAGTCAAGGCCAAATTGGTATTTTTGCTATAAAATGAATTCCTTCAGTCAAAACAAGTTCAAACTCCTTTGTCCTTCATATATATCAATTCTAAGTAGGTCCCATGCATAAACCTCTTTAAATGACCTTGTTTGACAAAGAAACACAGGAATAGCCTTCTTTTGAGGAGTTAAGGCCAAATTGGTATTTTTGCTATAAAATGAATTCCTTCGGTCAAAACAAGTTCAAACTCCTTTGTCCCTCATATATATAAATTCTAAGTAGGTCCCATGCATAAACCTCTTTAAATGACCTTGTTTGAGAAAGAAAAACAGGAATAGTCTTACTTTTGCGAGTTAAGGCCAAATTGGTATTTCTGCTATAAAATGAATTCCTTCATTCAAAACAAGTTCAAACTCCTTTGTCCTTCATATATATCAATTCTAAGTAGGTCCCATGCATAAACCTCTTTAAATGACATTGTTTGAGAAAGAAACACAGGAATAGCCTTACTTTTGCGAGTTAAGTTCAAATTGGTATTTTTGCTGTAAAATGAATTTCTGCAGTCAAAACAAGTTCAAACACCTTTGTCCTTCATATATATCAATTCCAAGTAGGTCCCATGCATAAACCTCTTTAAATGACCTTGTATGACAAAGAAACACAGGAATAGCCTTCTTTTGCGGAGATAAGATGAATTTCGGATTTTTGCTTATAAACAAAAAATTCCTTCAGTCAAAACAAGTTCAAACTCCTTTGTCCTTCATATATATCAATTCCAAGTGGATCCCATGCATAAACCTCTTTAAATGACCTTGTTTGAGAAAGAAAAACAGGAATAGCCTTACTTTTGCGAGTTAAGGCCAAATTGGTATTTTTGCTATAAAATGAATTTCTGCAGTCAAAACAAGTTCAAACTCCTTTGTCCTTCATATATATCAATTCTAAGTAGGTCCCATGCATAAACCTCTTTAAATGACCTTGTTTGAGAAAGAAAAACAGGAATAGCCTTACTTTTGCGAGTTAAGTTCAAATTGGTATTTTTGCTATAAAATGAATTTCTGCAGTCAAAACAAGTTCAAACTCCTTTGTCCCTTCATATATATCAATTCTAAGTAGGTCCCATGCATAAACCTCTTTAAATGACCTTGTATGACAAAGAAACACAGGAATAGCCTTCTTTTGCGGAGATAAGATGAATTTCGGATTTTTGCTTATAAACAAAAAATTCCTTCAGTCAAAACAAGTTCAAACTCCTTTGTCCTTCATATATATCAATTCCAAGTGGATCCCATGCATAAACCTCTTTAAATGACCTTGTTTGAGAAAGAAAAAATGGAATAGCCTTACTTTTGCGAGTTAAGGCCAAATTGGTATTTCTGCTATAAAATGAATTCCTTCAGTCATAACAAGTTCAAACTCCTTTGTCCTTCATATATATCAATTCTAAGTAGGTCCCATGCATAAACCTCTTTAAATGACCTTGTTTGAGAAAGAAAAACAGGAATAGCCTTACTTTTGCGAGTTAAGTTCAAATTGGTATTTTTGCTTTAAAATGAATTCCTTCAGTCAAAACAAGTTCAAACTCCTTTGTCCTTCATATATATCAATTCTAAGTAGGTCCCATGCATAAACCTCTTTAAATGACCTTGTTTGAGAAAGAAAAACAGGAATAGTCTTACTTTTGCGAGTTAAGGCCAAATTGGTATTTCTGCTATAAAATGAATTCCTTCAGTCAAAACAAGTTCAAACTCCTTTGTCCTTCATATATATCAATTCTAAGTAGGTCCCATGCATAAACCTCTTTAAATGACATTGTTTGAGAAAGAAACACAGGAATAGCCTTACTTTTGCGAGTTAAGTTCAAATTGGTATTTTTGCTATAAAATGAATTCCTTCAGTCAAAACAAGTTCAAACTCCTTTGTCCTTCATATATATCAATTCTAAGTAGGTCCCATGCATAAACCTCTTTAAATGACCTTGTTTGAGAAAGAAAAAAAGGAATAGCCTTACTTTTGCGAGTCAAGTTCAAATTGGTATTTTTGCTATAAAATGAATTTCTGCAGTCAAAACAAGTTCAAACTCCTTTGTCCCTCATATATATCAATTCTAAGTAGGTCCCATGCATAAACCTCTTTAAATGACCTTGTTTGACAAAGAAACACAGGAATAGCCTTCTTTTGAGGAGTTAAGGCCAAATTGGTATTTTTGCTATAAAATGAATTCCTTCAGTCAAAACAAGTTCAAACTCCTTTGTCCTTCATATATATCAATTCTAAGTAGGTCCCATGCATAAACCTCTTTAAATGACATTGTTTGAGAAAGAAACACAGGAATAGCCTTACTTTTGCGAGTTAAGTTCAAATTGGTATTTTTGCTGTAAAATGAATTTCTGCAGTCAAAACAAGTTCAAACACCTTTGTCCTTCATATATATCAATTCCAAGTAGGTCCCATGCATAAACCTCTTTAAATGACCTTGTATGACAAAGAAACACAGGAATAGCCTTCTTTTGCGGAGATAAGATGAATTTCGGATTTTTGCTTATAAACAAAAAATTCCTTCAGTCAAAACAAGTTCAAACTCCTTTGTCCTTCATATATATCAATTCCAAGTGGATCCCATGCATAAACCTCTTTAAATGACCTTGTTTGAGAAAGAAAAACAGGAATAGCCTTACTTTTGCGAGTTAAGGCCAAATTGGTATTTTTGCTATAAAATGAATTTCTGCAGTCAAAACAAGTTCAAACTCCTTTGTCCCTTCATATATATCAATTCTAAGTAGGTCCCATGCATAAACCTCTTTAAATGACCTTGTATGACAAAGAAACACAGGAATAGCCTTCTTTTGCGGAGATAAGATGAATTTCGGATTTTTGCTTATAAACAAAAAATTCCTTCAGTCAAAACAAGTTCAAACTCCTTTGTCCTTCATATATATCAATTCCAAGTGGATCCCATGCATAAACCTCTTTAAATGACCTTGTTTGAGAAAGAAAAAATGGAATAGCCTTACTTTTGCGAGTTAAGGCCAAATTGGTATTTTTGCTATAAAATGAATTCCTTAAGTCAAAACAAGTTCAAACTCCTTTGTCCTTCATATATATCAATTCTAAGTAGGTCCCATGCATAAACCTCTTTAAATGACCTTGTTTGACAAAGAAACACAGGAATAGCCTTCTTTTGAGGAGTTAAGGCCAAATTGGTATTTTTGCTTTAAAATGAATTCCTTCGGTCAAAACAAGTTCAAACTCCTTTGTCCCTCATATATATAAATTCTAAGTAGGTCCCATGCATAAACCTCTTTAAATGACTTTGTTTGAGAAAGAAAAACAGGAATAGTCTTACTTTTGCGAGTTAAGGCCAAATTGGTATTTCTGCTATAAAATGAATTCCTTCAGTCATAACAAGTTCAAACTCCTTTGTCCTTCATATATATCAATTCTAAGTAGGTCCCATGCATAAACCTCTTTAAATGACCTTGTTTGAGAAAGAAAAACAGGAATAGCCTTACTTTTGCGAGTTAAGTTCAAATTGGTATTTTTGCTTTAAAATGAATTCCTTCAGTCAAAACAAGTTCAAACTCCTTTGTCCTTCATATATATCAATTCTAAGTAGGTCCCATGCATAAACCTCTTTAAATGACCTTGTTTGAGAAAGAAAAACAGGAATAGTCTTACTTTTGCGAGTTAAGGCCAAATTGGTATTTCTGCTATAAAATGAATTCCTTCAGTCAAAACAAGTTCAAACTCCTTTGTCCTTCATATATATCAATTCTAAGTAGGTCCCATGCATAAACCTCTTTAAATGACATTGTTTGAGAA